>NW_017305800.1:2922368-2931705 GCF_001594115.1 Trachymyrmex septentrionalis | reverse complement strand
ATATATATATATATATAAAGTATTTCAATAACAATTTGTTCAAACTGCGAAGAAAATTTTGCACGATATATCGCGCGTTAGACGCTTTTTTTCAGTTATTAACAAAATCGACATTTAATACGTTGGATATATATATATATTTTTAAGTTTTATAATCTTTATACGAAAGAACAATAAAAAATATGTATGTATTATGTCTTTTAGTATATGCTTTTTTTCCCAAGATCCAATTTTTAAATCAGTTTTATTTAAGAAAAATGAGGATGTGACATGTATCTTTGTGTGAAAGCAGTTGATCACTAATTTCAGAAACAATAAAATTAATGGCTTTATTGGATAAAGAATTACAGAATTCAGAAATGGAGGAGAAAAAAGGATGTAATAAAGTTTCATTGGCCTGTTTTTGAAGCAATCTTTAATATAGCAACATAGTCAGTCTTACAATAATAAGCCAAAAATACAATCTATATATTAAGCTTGATAGGGAGCGGGCGAAGGTATCCTTTCCTTCTTTCGTGAGTATCTTCGGCGAGGTTGGTCGCGACCCAAGAGTCTCACACAGCTGGAAAAAGCGCGTCGCTTTCGCCCGGGCCCCTTGACAAATTTTACAATTTTACACAATCATAATGTATCACGTTCGCGAAATTGTAGGTCCTGCTTTCCACTGATGCGGTTTCGCATAACTAATAAGACGCACAACATTCTTAACTTCCTTTTCTAGCTTTCTCTTTCTATCGCGCCAAACGGAATGGTCGTAGCCTTGAGACAAGAATGAAATTATTTTTCCAATGTCAAAGAGTTATCATTGAGCTTGAGAACTGATTTCCGCCGCGTATCCCATAAATGAATCTGAATAAGCGAGATTATACATCTGATTCTTGCGATAATGCAAAATACGATTTTTTTATTCTTAAAATAATTGAACGTGTTTTCATATAATTTGCGCAAATTTATACCGTTTTAAAATTTATACCAGATTGTCCCACAATTTAAAAGACTTTGAATTCATTTGGTTCATAAAATTTACTATAAAAGATCGAACAATCCAAATGTGAATATGCGTCACAGAAATGTGACACATTAAATATATAGTTTTTTATAAAATATCTAAAAATTTTCGATTGCTAAAAACATTCCAGTAACATAGAGAGTTTACATAGTTTTTACGCTTCTAATTAAAATGTTTCTAAAATAATGTTTTGTAATTACAAGACGCCGTATGGTATCAAAAAGAGAATAGCGCACAATTTTTATTCGTTTCTATAGATTCGCTTTAGGTAAACATTTCCAAAATTATGACGATCAAATATAATGATCAATATAATAAATCAACAGGGTTGGAAAGTAATACGTTACTTGTAACAACGTTACTTTTTCGTTACTTTTTTGATAACGATTTGGTAACGCCGTTTTTTTAGTCACGAAAAAGTAACGACGTTATATCTTCTTTAGTAACGAGTAACTAAATTGATCTCGTTACTCTTGTATCGTTACTTTTTTATAGGTCACGACCGTCACGGACAATAAAATTATAGATACTAAATAAAAACAAAAAACTTTGCTTATTTTTGTTTCAATCACTATCGTCGCTTTAGCATAAGAACACTAAAAACTAAAATATCTATTATATAATAAAATACCACAGAATTAAACATAAGTATATAAAATATTAATAAAAAAGATATAAAAATGTTCAAAGATAAATGTTTTTCTTATAGTTTATTTATACTCTGTCCAAGAAGCCTGTTTTACCATTTTAAAAAGTGTAATTATACAGAAGACAGGTTTATTCATTGATTTTGATGAAATTAGGACAGATTTCCTTACCTCAATAGTCATTAACTTCAAACATTAATCTCACTTTACCGGGCAGAGCGACACTTATTTTTCTGTCGTTCATTTCGTGCAAAAACGTGTCGAATGACTCTAATTTCATTAAAATCGAGTAGTAGGCTCGTCTCATCCTGCATAATTACAAAAAAAGTAACGAAAAGTAACAATTTTTTTATCATTACTTTTAAGTAACGGTAATGCGTTACTTTTTTAGAATCGGTAACAAGTAACGGCAACGAGTTACTTTTTACCGCAAATAACTGTAACGATAACGCGTTACTCTTTTAAAAAGTAACTTTCCCAACCCTGTAAATTAACGTAATGAGTTCGGTCTTATTCTTGAAAAGTTCGTTAAAAGCTAATCACGTAAAACATATCTGAAATATTTCATCTCTCTTCCATCGAGGGAGAAATAGCTGAGAATATAAGCTATACTAGGTACTAGCTGTACAGAAAATATTGAATGCAATATATATATTTACGTGGTCGTCCTTCAACCAAGAGAGCACGAAATATCTCTGGAAACGCAATTTTTTGGCAGTTATATATAAACAATTTGGCTGTTTGATTAATATTATCCCGAAGTGACATTTCCTCGCGCTAATCAATCTACGCTTTAAATTCAAAGCCCACGCATCCGATCCCACGTGTAACACCTCGCACAGATCTCGGACTCTTATCCCGACGTTCGGACCTAAGTAAAAAAAGTAATCAGGGCAGGAGGAAACGATCGATACAAATATATAGATATATTATAATATAATAGAGTTATTTGATGAAACATTTAAAGCCTTACAATAAAATATACAGTATGATGTGTGGTGTCGTCGTATTTCCGTGTGTGAGCGTGTACTCGTGTACTCGTGTTCGCCTCATGTGGAATTATCGTGTGTTATCGTTACGTGTTTAAAAGATGTCTCAAAATATGCAGCCACATTTACCATGTTTTTCGCAGTTTTTTTCCACACTTTTTTTTTTGTCTTTTTCTTTTTCAGACTGATACGTTTTTCTCGACGAGTAAGGATTAGTATTATGTACCTTTTGGACCGAGAGATTCGATACGGCAGTTGATTCTTGGCGCTTACGCACGCCTCTTCCAAGATGAACTTGAGATCAGCGCGCGAAATATCGTCGACACATACCTTCCCCCTCGTCCACGTGATTCTTTTTCATCTCGTATAGTGATTTGTATAATATAGATATCGGTATACAGAGCTAGTATCAAATCCTAACGAAATCGGCTACATCAAAATTGTTCCAACATTCCGGAGAGATATGCACACTTTGTTCTGCATCGACCAGCTCCTCTACCGAGCCGCGTTCCCCATCGAGGACACGCCCTCGAGATCATTTTCTTTTTTTCCTACTTCCTTTCTTGCTTTTTTTTTTTCGCTTTACCTCCTCGAAACTCACGAGAATCCTTAATCTTTCGTTTATATTACTACGAAACCTTCTCGTTTAACAGATCACCATTAGTAACGCATCCTTTACTGTTTATTCGCACAGAACGGCCTACGATACATCGCATAATATATCACGGCCAGTTGGAAAACTAACTCGAAAAATTCGAAAATCGAAGAAAAATCCGCAATGCGGATTTTGAACATAATTTATCGGACTGCAGTCACGCGTTCGGTGTCCAAGCGACACAATTACATTCACGCGAGTATGCGACAATTAAAAAGTGAGGCCTTTGCGTACTTTAAACTGTCCTCCACTCCTTTTCGTAGAAAAAAAAAGAACGATATACTCTACGATGCTAATTCATTAAATTACTCTTCATGTACATATGTTGGTGCAACGTCATTAAAATGTTTATAAAATTTCATTTAAACGATAAAAAGTTACTCGGAGTCTTTAAAATACATTATCGATTTGTATAATCTGAATAAAAACGACGAGACATGCGTATTGTATGAGCACTTAAAGCTCGGTATTCCTTTCGTTGAAACTGATTCGAAAGTCTCTCTTTCACGTAGAAATAATAATACGCCAACATTTACTAAGATAATTCTTAAAGCACTTCTGTGCCGAGCAATGTCTCTATTTGGCTTTTATAATTTCAAGCCATAATTAATCAGTCTAATTACATTTTTCGCTTAATTAATTTATGTTATACATCAGTTAATTCTTATATTCAGATTAGATATTAAATCTCCAATCATTATCCAAACTTTGTAGCGCATGATAAACATCAACGAATGCATTTTTTCTGAAATGGTTTTACATTGCGTCAGATTTTCAAAATTCGAAATATCTTGAAAACATCTCGTTGATATATCGTTGCAGAGATCAGTACATATCAGTGATTTGAAGAAACAGATAGAATCCCGATTATAGAATAAATAATATTGCAATGAGTTTTCAGGCAGTTACGTTTAGACACTTCAATTTTTTTTACTTTTAAATTTTTACGTAAGAAAATCTTGAAGATTATAATTAATTTTACATAAAAACTACAAAGTACGAAAGAGTATGAAAAAAGAATGTATGAAAAATTCCAGCGAAATGCCCCATATATATAATGCTAAATATTACTCTTGACTTTCATGACTATATCGTTAAAATTTAAAAGGATATTTCATCGTGACAAAAGCACCACGATGAATAATAAGGTGGCGTAAAAACATCTTTAATACATAAAATTTACATACGAAAGTAATTTAGCCCCGCGTTTAGCTTTTCTCCACGGAAACTAGCGCAATATGTTATTTTATCCCATTAAATTACAAATAGAGGTAATATTATATTAATGTAAGAGATTGTTAGTATATAGATATCATAATAGCAGCGATAATATTCAATACAAATAGACAGAGCCAAGTAGATAGATTGTTGGATAATCCACAATTATTAAACTGCTTACTGTTATGTCGTCTTTACGATTGTTTGATAAGTACGGAAAAGTTGTTACCATTTCCTAAAATGACAATAACAATAATTAAAAAAAAGACCCAAGCTGCCTAATAACTATCTAGTATCCAACAATTGTTCACTTAACTCCTCGCAAAATTAACCATTTGGTCGGTGTGAAAAAATAAACATAACGTTCTTATATTCTGTAAACTACTGTGGACCGCATCAAGATTGTTATTTCTATTTGGTTGATTCTCTCGTCCTTATGCAATATGCTGGTTGATTCTCTTATAACTCGCATGAACTCTTAATCTCGGCATAAATGTAAGTAGAATAGATACATGCAGATGATAAAAGAAAAGACATCCATTTCGACGTAAAAGAAAAGCAGTGTATAGCTTACAGTGCAAGCGATCAATTATTCGCTAAATTCAAACTTTAAATTCCATGTTCTACAAGTAACAATTCGAAGAGAGAGATTACCTTTTCCTCATTATATTATTAGGGCATACAATGTGAATTACAAGTTCTCTCTCATTGTGAATCATCTGCATGTAATTTCTACGCGATACCATCCGTGGATTTTTCAAATTTATCATTCTCTCGGATAACAGCGATGGATCTCTCAGCAATAGTACTTTCCTGGGAATTCTTGATGTTTACGGGTATCATTTCTTTGTTCTTATAGGATTAGTTACTACTGCTAATTCAGCTAGATTCCTTCTCTTTCGAATCTGGAACAGGAAACACAGGCGAGTCTTTGAACATTTGATTCTCGAGAGATTTATACGAAATAAGGTAATATTAATTTGTCACATTCTATTTTCTTACCGCTATCGGATTTGTCTTCTGAGGTACCGTTTGTCAATTCGGGTTCCTTCTTTTTCTCCCCTTCCTCCGACTCTACGCTAGACGCCTTTTTCTCCTCCTGATTCGCGGCCTTCTTGTCTTTCGCTTTGCCCTTAGCCGGCGTAGCTGGTTTGGGCTTCGGCTCCAGACTCGGATCCAGCACGATCTTACCGATGTTCTTGCGATCATGCATTTTTTGCATGGCCTCGGGCACATCCTCCAGCGCCCATGTTGAATCCACCGCTGGCTTGATCTTGCCCTCGCTCCACAGCGTGTACACTTGATTCACCGCTCGTCGAACGAACGCGTGACTACCGTGCTGATACATCAAGTGGCGTAGATTCAATCCGGACAATGTCTTGTTTTCGTCAAACAGCTTTATGGGCGACACTTTATCGACTTGCCACCACTAAACAACATATAATAAAACGTGCATGGATATGGCAGAGATATAATCCTAAGGAAGTTATTATTACTCCAGCAAAAATCTTTACACAAATAACAAGACAATTCAAGAAAGAATATCAAAGCTTATAAAATCTTACAATATTACAGTATTAAAAGATACTTTATACATAATGCTTTTGTTTGATCAATACGAATGAGAAATTGAATTGATCTAAAAGCTGAATTACGTACTGATCGTGCTGCGGAAAAGAAGCTCTTAGTTTCCCCGGTGACGACGTTGCTAGATCCATAAAGAATGTACTTGCCCATTGGCTTCAAGAGGGCGTAGCCCTTGTTACATTCTTCGCCGCATAAACAATCTAAAACGATGTCTACGCCTTCCGGGGAGATTCTAAATAAGCACAGACACGTATAAAAAAAATGTACAGAATTCTCGCTGGATCTTTTAATATCGATCGTATTCTCAATCGAAAGAAAACACAAAATTATGTGCGACATCATCTACGTACTTTCTGACTTCGTTGCTGTAATCCGCTCCGCGTTCTAGAAGATAATCGATAGTTCCAGCATTTTTAAGAGCCTCATGCTTTGATTTGCTGCACACGCCAAAGATGGTTACGTCCTTCACGGTTTTCGCGAGCTGTACCACCGCTTGACCCTAAATTGAATGAAAAATAATGTTTCTCGTCGATACGGTCCAAATCAATTTAACAGTGTAGATCGAAAGTCAGCAGAAAGTATATACGAGTATAGAGAAACAGAACAGACAGTTTTCACATTTTCTTTCTTTGCATGTTTTATTAAAAAAATACGTGTGAACCATATATTTCGTCACCTTCTTTCCTCATAGTCTCCCTTTTTGCAACGCACGCTACTTTTTGTCGAGAAAATCCAGTTACGCGTCGAATTGGACGGGCGGCGTCGGGCCGCTACTCGTAACGCTACGTCTTGGGAAAGGATGAGACGGGATTAAGAGAGAAGAAAAAAGAACGCGCTGGCCGCGTGCACAGCCGTTCGAGATTTTCAACAGAAGCGGCATACATTATTTCCGAGAATCGCGCTCGCTGCTTTCCATTTCTCTCCGCCCCTTGTCAAGAATTCGATACTCGGCGACCGAGCTGATGCCAGAGTGCTCCAGGCTCGAAGAAGAGCATAAATGAAAAAAAAAAAAAAAAAAAGAGACAAGCAAAGAGGGGGGAACGGAAGAAAGAAAGAAAGAGGGAGAGAGAAAGAGAGCAAGAGACAAAAACAGAACATATCATTTAGAATTCTCTAAATAATTATAAAAAGTATATTTCGGCCTTTTAATAATTACATATTGTTTTTTCAAAGATGTTTGTCATTTCGTTATTACATTTGCTAACTTAAAAGTTACTGTACAATATAAAACATATATACGCGAAAAAAAATCTCTATGAAATATTTTATAGCTCCATCTTCATCGGCGACGCCTCACGAGCCATACAGAGAGAGAGAGAGAGAGAGCGGAAGCTTTCTTCTCGCGCGTAGACACAATGACTTAATTAATATTAACCTATCCGCGAACTCGAAGAACAATGTCGCCCATCGCTTCTCATTCGTGCCCCTTTCCCTTCTTCTCACTCCCTTGTTCATCGAGACATCGAGGAGGATGAGAGCCGCATGTATGTAGGAGCGATAATTCATGCTCGAAGACGACAATGGATTCCACATGAACAAGAGAAACGCGAGCACTCTCGCGCTGCGATTTCCCGTGTATTAGCCGCGAGAAAAACTAGTCACGTACGATGAAAAAGCTTCAGAAGAGGCCACACTTGGCCTATGAAAAATATACCATTTTCTGATCACGTCGGAGGACTTTCCCTCTCTTGTGAGTCTTTCAGATTCAGACGGATCGCGTCATATCTCTTCCACTGGTCTTCCCCTCCATGAACAACGTCTGAGTACCGCCCCGGTACTTTCATGTACCCCTCGCTCGAGACAAATGCATTGAGCACGTCGCGTGAATACGGGAATGTCAACAAGCACCGTTTGCCATGCGCTCGTTTCATGAGAATAATGGATCGCTGATGGATCGCCACTCGATGGCTATTTATAGTACCAAGTGAACGGTTGGATCGATTTCAGGAACGACCTTAATTGTCGTTTAATTGATTCTTTATCCTCTCCAACAGCTGGAGAACTGAGAAGAGATGAGAAAAAAAACCATCAACCATCCATCACGTTCCCTATAATAACATCCATCATGGATCATGGCCCGTATAATAACATCCCAAAAATCGTAGCTGGTTTCTCGACGTACAAAATCCAATTTTAATAAAGAAATATATATAATTCTCTCTTCAAGTATATTTCTCGTTCGAGAATATTTTTGTGAAGCATTTCGAAGCAAAGTATAAACCGCTGCAGAAATTGGTTGTAATTAAGGGCCTTCTATAAAATCATCATTAATCACAAGAGGAAAAAGGGCGAAGAACCCGAGGACACGCAAAAGTCAACAAAAAAATCGAAATTACTTCATTTTCATTATTAACAGTCAGATTTTAACCGAAAGTAATCATTTTGACCTTCACGACGTCAAAATAAAGTCATTTTGACTTTCTCTTGACTTAGGCTCGTTTCTAGCAATGTAGATTAACTTTAATCTCGGTTCAACTTACTTCTCATCTTTTTCTAATTTTTCAAACTAAAAAACGGATGAAGAGTAAAATTGTACCGAGATTAAAGTTAATCTATACTGACAGGAACGAGCCTTAGTGCGTTCTTCGGGAAAGAGGACGGCCAGTCAGGTCGCCAGGTATGTACACGTGGCGTTGTGCCGGTACGATGTGGAGGCAGCTTAAAGCCGCGCCACGTGGTAGTAACGTGCCAGTGATGGTGATGGTAGCAGCGGTAGCGGCGGCGGTGGCGACGGTGGTGGTATGGTCTCAGACGGGTGCGGTCCATGACGGTGGTCGATGAGAGAGCGAAAGGTTGCCTGGCAACCCTCACACCCCGTGCGATCCGCGCACCGGCATCCCTCGGTGGATTTCGCCTTTCGTCTCAACCATCGGGGGTCGAGAGACGGTTGGCGGGGATGGCTTGTCGTTGGCTTCGGGTGTAACCTGTTGAGTCGTATTGATCCCGACGGTTTTACCTTCCTCTTCTTCTTCTTCTTCTTCTTCTTCTTCTTCTTCTTCTTTTTCTTCTTATCTCCTTCTTCTGCTTCTCTTTTTCGTTTATCAAAATGAGAGAGAAAGAGAAAGAGAGAGGGAGGGGGGGGGGTGGGAAGAGAGAAACCCCCTCGCATGGCCAGAAGAACCCGGAAATACCTCTTGGTACTTAAACCTTTCCCTCTGTCCCTGCCGACTCGTACGAGCGACCACCATCCACCTACCCGTGACTCTTATGAAATTTTGCATCTCGTTCGCAC
>NW_017305800.1:2915062-2922116 GCF_001594115.1 Trachymyrmex septentrionalis | reverse complement strand
CCCCCCCCCCCCGGTGTGAGATATTCAAAATCTTCGTAGGCGTAGGATTTCAAACTGATCTCCGCGGTCGAGTAAACGGAGCTCGGCAAATTTTATTTCGGTAACTCGTGGAGAGATTCCGCGGGGGAGGAGATTTTATTTCGGTATCCTCGACCAGATGAAAGAGCGTGCAAATATTTATCGTATAAAAAATTTTATTTAGGCACTACATATGCTGCAGCAATACCCTTACGAATAAATTGACGTCCGCCCGTCAAATCCCCATTATCTTTGTGCTAAAACGTAGCGTAATGAATATTTAAGGAAAAAACGTCGTAAGTGTGCCGCGTCTTTCGCATACGCCTGCTTCTCGTAAAACCATTCTAGCAATGTATAAGCAATAATGTTAATGACGCTCGGTTCTTAGCTATTTAGATGCCGCGGTCGTAACGCTGCTACTTATCGGGTTTGTACTGTTCCGAGGAACATACACACGCCTCGAAGACGCCTGGCCGAAGACGTTTACGTTTACGAGCGGAACATCTTTGTGCGAGGCATTAACTCGCTTATACACGTGATACCGCGATAAAGCTGTCTAAACTCGCGAAAAGCACCCCTTCGCAAAGTCGTTATTGTTGGTTGAGCATTTTTGCACGCTAAAACGGAGCTTTCGTTCGTCTACATTCTGTCGCTTTAACGATAAACCGCTGCAAAATTCAAAATTATTATTCGTGCCGAGCGTTGTGCCATGAAACTTAATACAATCACGCGCACAATAGAATATTAATTCATACACGATGAAGATAATAATATCGTGCAATTCGGTACAGGGTGAAGGATATAGCTTTTACATATCACATGTTGTTAAAATGATCGAACCATCTATAGCATTTGAACGTGATAATTGTACCCACCTCTCAATATAACGAAACGAGCGGAATCATTTATGATAATGACTACGATTGTAGAAGGGATATTAAATGTCCAATGTACGTATTATGTGTACGATCGAGTGTCGACACTATCTTTAATATTGAAATATACCGAGGCATTTATAAGGAAGAAGAGAAGCAATTAATAAAAAGGAAGAGAGTGTGGAAGACATCGCATCGCGTATAATCAACCATAATAATTACGATACTTTCGTAAGTACACTATAGCACGTCGAGCGCACGTCGAGTTCTTGAAGTCACGATAAAGGATGTGCGAGCACGAACAAGGGGTGTAATTAAAAAGTCCAATTCATCATGTCTTCCTTCTCGTATCTTTCGAGGGGAATGATACTTCGGCCCGATAGGAAATACAAAGATATAAAGATATATAAAGAAGAATTCTTCTGTTCGACTTACCACACCGCCGCCGGCGCTGTGAAGCAGCAAACTTTTGCCGGGCGTGAGATGGGCCAGCTCGAAGAGCAGAATGTAAGCTACGGTGTAATTCATGGTGATGGCGGCCGCGTCGAGGTAGCTCATTCCGGGCGGAAGCGCGAAAACGGATGTCGCCGGTACGGCGACCAGCTCCGCCCACGCTTTGTGATCAGGAAGAGCGACCACCCTATCGCCCACCTGTTAAAAAAAAGGAAAAAAACCATCACACGTTGTGTCCATCAAAAATGCAGAGTATTTACATCTGCAACCTTGCTTTAAGAGAACGTAAGCCGTAAAGCCGTAAGAAATTAATCAATCATAATCAAATATAAGAAAGGCAATTGACTGTGATTGGTCAATTTCTTATATAGTTTTATGGCTTATGGTCTCTTAAAGCAAGTGAATCTAGATTCATGGGCTTTCTACAATAAGTTAGCCACTATTCATATCGTACTAGTGGTGAGTCAGAATTGTAAGTCATAAATCTTGCATCCAGGAAACTTACATCCAGAATAAATTATATATTAGATATCATTACGTTATGATATTTTAGCCAATCAAAAGAATGGTAGTTCTTAAGGCAAATAATTATAGATTATATGATTGATCAGTCATAACGTAATCTAAGTTTTAAATCGTAAAAAAATGGAATTCTTTCTAGCTATCTCTAAATCTGTTGCAGTCACTGATTACTGACTTATTGTTGTCTTATGAAAATTGAACTTTATCACTAACAGGTTATTGTAGAAAACCCGGCAGCTTTTAAATCACTTTCACTTCAAGATGCTAATACCTAAAGTACATTCCGAAGATAGAGACTAGGAATGAAACTTCTCTATTAAAGACCGATTTGTAAAATTGCCTTTATTTTCATAGAATATACGATCTTTTCGGGATTATACCGCGCATAAAATTCCTCGCATATTTACCGGATCATGATTGGATAAGGAAGATTCAACGATTTTACACTTGGCGGCCTTCTGGAAGACGGAGCGAGCCCGTTTTATCGAATTAGGTCCTCCCGCTGTAAAGTATCTTGATAGTCAAGGCGAAGTAGAAACAAGCTGACATTACTCTCGACCCGTATGCTCGAAAAGAACGCATTCTTTTTCTCCGCTTTATTATTCTCTCTGACAAGTCGAGGCAGCCTGTTTTATACGCGCTGGCCGGATATCTGACTCTACGCGTTTTTCAAGAAGCTCGCTCGCCTTCTGACCCCGAAAAGACTTTCGAGTCGCGAAAATAGACCACCCTGAGCGCACAAGTTTCTCCATACGACGACGCCAGCTGGCGAAAAATGTGCCTCAAAGAAATTTCGCGGGCTTGAAGCCAGCTTGATTCTCCCGTAATACGGGCGACGTTAAATACGATAACGGGAGTGCCGCCTTGGGTGATATTCGACGATTATTTACGAAGCAATCATTAATACAGCCTCCTGGCGCTTTATCACGTCAGGGATATGGGAAACTTCTGCGTTCTTTTTTTTCGCCTGACGTAAAGACGTTTAATAAGCGAAACGATCGCGAGGCGAAAGTAACCTCTCATTTTATTTATGGCGTCCGTAGTTCAACCGAGGAAACACGTTTCGAGAGCTTTCAAAATAATTCAACATTGAGCCGCACGTGACGTCAATGCTAAAAATCAATACAAGACTACTATTTCGATATGTAAAAGGCGCAGCCCTATCGTATCGAATTAGCCGAATCGAATTAGCGCGTTACTCGCTAGTCGTTTAGGCTTATCGAGCCTCTAATCCTCGTTGAATTCACGGAGGTGATTTTACTCTGCTGATATAAAGGGAAGAGACTGCGCCTTGTAATTCAGTTATACGTACTTCCGTCTGAAGGCGAAGTTTCCGACGCGAGCAAATCTATATTTCCGCTCGCGCGTATTTCGACATTTATACCAATAACATTCGACGCTATTTACGACGCAGTCATTAATCTTCTTTAGAAAGAGAACAGAGGAAGCGAGCAATATAGTTTCCCTCGCGCGTTTCATTTTTATTTCTTAATGAAATTCCAAATACACATAGAACTTAAAGAAGCAAACTTGTTTACAATTTAAGTTTGCGCACTCGTAATCAGATTCATTAAAAGTTCCGTGCTTGTACTCACTTTGAAATTCTCGACCCCCTCGCCGACTTGCTCAATGTCACCCGCGCACTCCGAGCCCATGATAAACGGGGTCTTCGGGGGCGAGTCGATGGCGCCCTGTCTGGCCATCAAGTCTTGGAAATTCAATCCGCTGGAAAAAAAATAAAAAGAATTTGTCAAATATAATATTCAGACTTGAATTGAATGAAATAAGAGAAATCCTATATTCGGTTAAAGTGGATTCTATAATTGGTAAATCCCAAGTAGGCCAATAAGTCCCTGAACCCAAAATCTAAGGAGCTTATCCGATGGTCTTCGTCAAACCCTACAAGGTTTATTGATATTTTTTTTTTTTTTTTTCAAAAATACATTGTTATCAAGATTTGCAACTAACAATTAGTTAAAATGGCCAAACATGTTCTGATCTAAATCGGGTACGAAATCCATAAGATCCGTAGATTTAATCATTTAGAATACCTATATGTCAAACGTGATCGTTCGAGACTACTGGTAACGTTAGTTTTTTATATCACTTTGGCAATGTAGCACATTCCCTTGCTAGTGCAGCTTAAATATTTCTGTGTGGATTTATCTGATAGAAAAATGTAATTTCAAAAGATAAATCATCGAAAATAATTGTAACCAAGACCAATTAACTTGCTTTTAAATCGCAGCATCCGTGTTATTAGCATAATTATCATAACGTTGTTAACACGGTGCTATTTTTACTATATCTCGACGTCGCTGTTGCCGGATTTCATTCTGATCTTAATCCTTTGGGACAGTCGTTGTTTTCAAGGGGACGTGGATAATCCTAGGAGGGTTAAATCATAAAATCCTATAAGTTTACGCTGTGTAGGGATATCGTATGTGCGTGTGCTTGAAGTATTGAATGGGGCTGGAATAGAAACCGCTTCACATAGCAACGAGAACTTGCTCGCGTCTTTCGCGTAAAATATATATATATATATACATATAGTTACCTTCGTCGGTACCTAACAGCCCGACTGACAGGGAGGGTACGAAGGCGAAGGCGCCGCGACGCCTAGACCGATGCCTGGCGTCGCACGCAACGCGACCACGGACGTCGCGGCGACGTTACTCATTGGCATCGAGAAATATTTACCATTGGCGCCTCCGACGAGAAGTTCGATACCATTTCTACGGAAACTGTCGACCGATTTCGCCAAAATCGTTGGATAAATGGCAATTTGCATGTCGATGTGTCATCTCGCAATCTTAAAAAGACCTGAATTTGTTTGGCAAAATGATACCGAGGAGAATTATCGATTATATAATGACAATGACATAAAATGAAAAAAAAAACCCTATAGTAAAGAAAATATCTGATAAGTTTGAAATACAGAGGGATGTAAATTTATACATGCATTTATTCCGTTTTTTTTTTTTTTATTATTTATTTATTCCGAATAAAGCGGCTGCCAGAACACGATCAGCTTGAGAATGCGAATACTCTCCTATTTTCGATTGCACCGACGGTTGCACGGCGCCTCTCGCGAGATATGTCGTAAATTGTTATCAATTTACGCGATACACCGTATAATTTCCTGGAGCAGCGAGCACCACGTGATGAATCACCGCGTACTCGGTGAAATCTCGTCCAAGGTTGGCGAACGTATCAGAAGTGCCCACGTGGGAGCTTATCGCTACACGTATCAGTTTTTTCTATCTCGCTATACTCTCCTTCCTCTTTCCATTGCACGTGTGTACGTATTATCACGTTGCATATAAATAAAATGAGAAATAAAAAGAAAATGGAAGAAACTGTCGATATTTCTGTTGACGGACGAAGAGAATGAATCATACGCGGCGTGGCGAAGAGGTATAGTTTCAGTCTCCCGAGTTTACTGTACTGTAGATGCATTGCAGCTGGTGCCTGTGCTGTACGATAGCATACATTTTGCCGATAACATAACGAAGGAAGTTTGCGGTTGCGAACGATACACTACATTGGAGAACAAAATTCCCCTCACGTAACGACGACTGGATATACCAACCGCACATTGTCCCTTTTCGAATTTCACGGAGTCTCTTGCTGACAATGTGTGATTAAATCGTCGCAATTCGCCACGACGTGCAACGTTGATTCTACACTATTAGATTATATCCAATTTGAGTTATCTTTAGTCATTTCTATCGCCAACTGCAGGCAAGATTTAACTGACGAAAATGAATGAAACTCAACTCATTATTATTTACCAAATGCATTACGTTAATGCGGACGATGTTTATTTTGAAATCATCAAAAATGTAGAAATGATATCAGGTGAATGATACAGAATTTGATTAACATTTTGACATATGTATGGAGATTAAAAATAACCAAACGTTATTTAATTTAAGGGATCGAGTTACTCCATTAATTGCTTCAACTCCATTGCTCCATTAATAATAGTGCACAATCAATGTAGTAAGTCATAAGAGATGGACCAGTCGAATGTGAGGAAAATAATCGATTATGATTGGTCAATTTCTTACGGTCAATTTCTTTACTACTCTACCGTACACTGAGTCTCGGCCTAACGGATTCGAAAGCAATGAAAAACGTCGAACAAAACGTCGGAACACGTGCAACTCGCGTAGTCGCAAACGCAAGTAACAAGTTTATACGAGGATTATACCTAACGTATCGGCGCGCAATAAATCGCACGGATCGAAAAGCGCGGCGTATACATTCATCCGCGTGTCCAATAACGTGACGTGGGGGGCCCGGGGACCGGGGAAAACCGGGGAGGAAACGTAATACGTGGGAACACGCGCGACTTACGCATCATTTGCCGGGCTGCGCCGGATAATCGTGGACGGTACCGCGCTCCCCACGTCGAAGGACGAATTGAAGCGAAACGAGTCGAAGTACAGCACAATGATTCTATTCCGCGGCTTATTGACAGGTACGGGCGTCCGCGAACGCCAATCCGAAACGCCGCATTGGATTAAGCCGATTCTATTAAATCCCGTCCGCCGACGTGAAGTATTCGCGCGCTGTCGTGGCGAACTTATCCCTCGTGCGGTTGCAGGGCGTGGCGGAAAAATCCACCACGTCTAAAATTAGCAATTTTAAATGGCCGTAAAAACTATCCGGGGTCGCGAGGTGCCTCGCTCGCCGGAACGAGGGTGGCGTCGTCACGATTAATGTACCGAGCCTCGCTGCAGTAAAATACAACGATATAAAGCTACGTGGAACTCCTTTCTCGGCTTTTCGGTTTCGACATATGGTTTCAGTCCGCATGCGGCTCAACGTGTAATTGTTGCACGCAGATCGTGACAACCGTGTATATTCTGGTCGGAAAACTTGAGAAGGACCTCGCTAATTGTATAGAAAATTGGGTCCCAGCGAAATAAGTCAGTTTTCGCTTATAATATAGCTTGCAATGTGGTGAACAAAAGATATCGCAGATACGAGACTCAATAATGGAGAGTTTTTGAGCTGTGGTGTATCAAAGGTGCCCTGAGAGCACAAGTTTTTACATTTTTGATATCCTTTATTTAAGTCATGTATATATAACATTTTTTGTTCACCACATTATAAGCCATAATATATGTAAAAACCGTCTCATTTCACCAGGACTCAATTTTTCATACAATTAGTGA
>NW_017305800.1:2911037-2914962 GCF_001594115.1 Trachymyrmex septentrionalis | reverse complement strand
GGGTGTCTGTTAAGTAAAGTCGGAGCCGTTAGAACTCTAAGAATTTTTTCAGAATTTTTTATCAACTTTTTAGTATTGCATTTTCTTGTGTTTATTGAGAAAGTACGGTATTAAAAAATTCTGAAAAAAATTCTCAGAACTTTATGAGAAGAAAATAATTTTTGTCTCTTACAGTTTTTCGCTAAAGTTGATAGTATTTGAGAAAAAAATTATTAAAGATCAATATTCGGGTATTTTTAGTAATTAATATTGTTAACGAAAATTGCAAAATAGTATAAAACTTTTTTGTTCCCCTTGACTCATTCTATCCCCAATGCGGCTCGAACCTTACTTAAGAAACACCCTGTATATATGAAATATACGACAGCTTATTATGTGTATCGTCATTTTTATATAGATCATTTACGTAGAATTTCCATGCTGGATGTTTCGCGCCGTACATAATAAGCTCGTCGAACAGTCGATGAGGCTTTCAACTATTCGCGACCACCCATCGTTCTATCAGTTTGCTAATACAAATTCGTTGAGCGCAAATACGACAGTTAAACGTAATAAAGCGCGGACACAACTGCGGACGAAAACAAATTCCGTCTCACAAAGATAAAACAACAAGCACGGCGGTAGCGGTGACGGCGGTGGCGACAGTTGCGGAGAGCCTGATACGACGTATAATGAAATTCTGGTCGCGACGCGTCGCGCTGTCATCGCAGTTAACCGTAGAGATAACGTGCGTGATTTAAAGCCGATCGCATCAACGCGAGACGGCTTTCATTCACCTTTTAAGACACTATATTACCGTCCATTACTTTCACAATTTGTCGCACTTAGGGTCGTTTCCGCTCCTTCCGGCGCGCCGGACTTCGGAGCTGCACGAGCGCGATCGCGGTCGGAGAAAAACGGTCCGTTCCGGCCGCTGCCAGCTGAATTTCTGCGTACTGTCATTAACCCTTTCGGAGTAACCAGCACGCTAATAATATCCGTCGCACGGATAATTAACGAATAATGTAACGGCGAGCGATAATTAAGAAAAGCGATCGATTATGTGTAATAAAGCGAGCAACATGAACGGCTTTTAATCGATCGGAATATGCCAATTTAATTCCACGATATTGGCTCGGAGTTCCGATCGTGTTATACGCCGTGCGGGAAGCCGATCGAATACTATGATAGCGAAGCGGTATACGATAAAACAGACTATAATAATTTTACAACGGAACTGAACTGAAAATGTTTACCGAGTAATGCGGGTCTTCTGTTCTCTCAGCGATTTTTACCTGAGGATTTCTCAAGTCTCGTGGGAACCAGAGTAACCGTGATTCGACGATTCGTTCTTATTGAGAGGTTCCTCCAAAAAAAAAAAAGAAAAGAAAAAGAAGAAGGAAGGGAGACGCGAGTACAAGGACAAGGAGAAGGTTCAGAAGTTACGAGTCGAAGAAGTGCGGCTCTCGCGGCTCGCGATCGCTTAATTCCTCTAAATTGCGTCGAATTGAGGGGAATAATTTTCTCCATTCTTGGCAAGAGGCAATTGAACGGACGGACCGAACCGGACGGCGACATGCAACGCACCCCAGGGTCGCACAAAGCCGCATAAAGCCGGCGCAGAGACACGCACGGTATATAGGGTGTCTCCAATCGACGCATTGAGCGGAGAAAAAGAAATTGAAGTTTAACCAAATCCGATCACACGTCGTTGAATACAAAGGCTGTCCCGGCGCGATTTTAACAGCCGGCTAGTTAATTATTTCCAGACTCAATCTCAAAGTGACACACAGCGTACACCGTTAAAGAGAAGCGAGTGCCGTTGATCGGAAACAACCCTGCTTTATACGTTTAAATGGGAGAGCCGCAGACCGTCGCCCTTTGACCCGCGCACCGTCTCTCGCTCTCGTGAAACGTACGTTTTTCCGTGGATATACACGTCGATCGATCGTCGTGGAAGACACCGAGGCGCCTACGGGGACTACGTAATCGTATGGGACGGCGAAATCAAATGCACGAATCTCGCGTGACTCCGATCGGAGCCGACGTCCGGACGGAGTGAAAGTGCACCCGAACCCGCCGCGCAGCGGTATTTCTACGCGTGCATGTAACAAAAGTGTACACACCGTAAATTGCATATACACCTCGTCGTTCATGTTAAGTTCGGACATCCGCATAAATATTATCGAACGGTCACGTTAAAAATTTGAACATAGTAAAACAAGCAATTGTGTTTTGTATTCTTTTATTTTCGAATACTTGTGTACGTAACAAGCGTTTGCACGTCAACGGCAACACATCTTCATAAATTATTCATACTTTTATAATTTTATCTTATAATTTTAATATGCCAAATACGTATTGTCTTTATCTCGTGGAACATTGGTAATCGATAAATTTCCAATATTCACTCAAAGCCACGGACATGGAAATAATAAACTGACAACGTATGCCATAGTACAAGCTCGCAGCTCTTCTCTGAGCGAATTATCGATTGTGTTGTCAACCTTCTACGAAATAACGACAATTTTGGCACGTAAAATTGAAAATCATTTATAAAAACTCTCGGTGTCAGATACGTGCATCCTGAAATATAATGATATATAAAATGTAACGGTATATATGGAAGAATAACAATTGTTATAATGTTTGTAATGTCTTCATTTTTTTACAGAACCGTTCGGCAAAATTTATGCCGATGTCCGAACTTCCACGAACGGCAGTGAAGGTACGTATTACGAGCACAACACGGTTTATGCGATATGTGATGGTCGCGCGCCGCGGTATCATTACGCTGATATCGACGTTGGCGACGTCGTTACCTTATCTCGAGAATAGGTGTGTAAAGTTCCCAAGTATCCCGTTTTCCCACCTCGAAGAGAAAAGAAAAGAAAAGAAAAAAAAAAAAAACGCAAGCGAAGCGCGTGAAAGGAAAAAAAAGGGAGAAACGAATTAAACTCAATTTAGGCTACGAAGGGCCGGCACGCGCGAATTGACGCGAACGCGTATGAATTATGCAGAGAACGGAAGGGCTATAAATAGCAAACGGAATATTACGCGCGCGCTCGGTCGCCTCGCGATTTACTTCGTAAAGTCGCGGGATAAGCGGTCGGTCGGCCGAACAGGATGGCGGCGACGTCAATATCTCTCCTTGTACCGGCCAGCACGTTATTCGAGATAAGCCAGGTTCTGTGATTTCATTAACCTAAATCTTTCACGTGAGAGAGATGGACGGCAAACAAGGAGGATTGAGCAGAGGAGCTGGCAAACAATCGCGCGAGCCACGTCGCGGATAAAAGGAACGACTATCTTTCCCGTAGATGCATGCGATTACGAGCGAGTAAAGTCAACGCGACGATCGAGATATGCCAGCGAGTTAATACGATACTATACGCACGCAGGCTCGGCGAATTATTTATTATATTGTTGCATCACCGAGCGAACAAACGCGAGAGAGAGAGAGAGAGAGAGAGAGAGAGAGAGAAAGAGCAGTTTGCGATATCGTCGAACTGTCGAAGGAGAATCGGTCGAGGAATTTCGTCGCCGGCATTTCAACGGCAATTGCGACAGTTATTTCTTTCAAAAAGGACGAGGGTTAAACCTGCTGCTTAAGAAGATCCTAAAGTCTGTTTTACAGATTCAGTAGGTACATATATACGACTTACGTGTCGTCGACACATCACTGCACACTACTACGTCAATATCGCACGCACATGTACAAATTTTCTAACTAATCTTCCGTCTACTCGTTTCTCCCAATGTAGTTTAATTTTAAATATCTTCTCACCTTTTTCTAGTTTCAAAAATTATAAAATGATTAAGAGTTAGACTAAAATTAAAGTTGATCAACATTGGTAGAGATAAACCTAATTCTCTAAAAATTCAACATTGTTCGTTCATGTAATCCTCAGTTCCAAACCTTCTTTCATACATAACCAAGTATAAA
>NW_017305800.1:2904459-2910937 GCF_001594115.1 Trachymyrmex septentrionalis | reverse complement strand
TATATATATATATAAAATATTATTTTAAGTCATCAGAAATAAACAAAACTGTAATTTTCCAACATCTTTTCGTTTCTAGCGTAATTCTTAAATATAAATGCAATTAGAAGAATACTTATTTAAAAAATAATAAAGTAGACATTGCAATGAAGGTAAAGTAGACAACTTTAGGATTCCCCTTAAGGCAACGGAAAAATACAGGGAGTGCGAGCGCACTTGGAGAAAAGTGCACGGCAATTACTGTACACATGCACGACAGATGACCCCATCAAACGGAGTTATCAATTGTTTTTAAACAGAGGGTAAGAGAGGAGACTACGAGAGTATATCGATATATATAAAAGTTTTTCTCCGTTGTTTTGTTTTTTTATATCATCTCCGATGACAGAGAAGGCGAGAGAGGCTGCTGCACTTTTACGACAACGGACGACAGCCTATTGGTGTGCAAGTAAACCGCGACGGATTACTCTATGTAGACGGTGACTCGCGCGAAACGGATCGCAATCAGGCGGATGTAACGGTGAGAAAAGTATGTGGAGCTGACGTGGAGAGGTTAAAGCACGGATTAGTTACGCATGCGAGGATAAAGTGTGATCCGCTACGCGAAGATCTAATCTCATCCAACTACGTTCTTAACATGTCGTTCGATTTAGACCTGCAACGTTATGCTAAGCGCTCGGGATGAAAATATTACGAGCTACAAAACATATCTGCAAAATAATGCCGTCAGTAATTAACAACGCGTAAATCAGATTAGAAACGTATATGGCCGAAGTTTTCTGTGTACGTTGCCATACAAGCGACCAGATACCAGATAGGAAAAACAGAATCGAACGGTAAGACAACAGCTGCGGACCCAAACGCGTACCGTCATATCGTTTTTGTAGTGAATCACCAGCGTGGCAGTGATGTTGACGTAAGTGTCGCTTCGTTCTGCGACTGCAAATTGCCTCGTGTAATACTTTTGCAGTGTAAATAATTCCTATCGACCCGGCCCATCAATCTCGAGTCTATCTAAAGTCACGTGAATTCTCGCATTCGTAATTCGATAAGCATCGCGTATAATTACCATCGACGCCGTTAACTGACTCTTTATGTGGCCCATTTCTATCAATATAGATTAAATTTAATCTCGATTTAACTTACTTTTTATCTTTTTCCAGTTCTGGAAATTAGAAAAAGGTAAGGAGTATATTAGATCAAGATTAATATTAATCTGTATTGATAGAAATGGGCCTCATGTTCATCTCTACCGATATAGATTAATTTCAATCTTTAACTAATTTTTTTATATTTTTCCAGTTTATAGACACTGAAAAAAAAAAATGTCTGATTTGATTAATTGGAATTCTGATTAAAAATATCGTATCTCAAAATTTTCTGATTAAACTAATCTACTAGAATTTTAAATGAGATAACTGGAATTCCGATTGATATAATTAATTACATTCGTCCATTTTCAACTAGATATTTTTCTCAGTGTCCGATAAAAAAAAAAAAAAGAAGAAATTGTCGATTCGCCACGATGATGCGATCAGCAAATCCATCGGCGATTCGTACAGACGCCAGAGATGACGCATCGCGTTGATTACGCTTATTGACTGGTAAGGAACGGAAAATACTTTTGTAATCTAGACGATAACCCGAGACGCGGCGACGATTAGCCGATCGGTTTCTCTGTTTTGCCACGCCAGCGATATATATCCACGTGAATCATACGCGTGCGATGTACAATTTCGTCATGGTCAAACTGCGGTCGTTTTGCATATTTTAAGATACGCTCTATCGAATGTCTACGCATCGTGGCGTGGGGTCTGCAAACGATACGCGTCCCTTTGTTCACTTGCTCCGCGAAATCGCACGCGTCGTGTTGCAAATACGCGAGCGGAACACAACCCGTAAATCTTTGAAGAGTTCAGAATCTTACTCTCTAAATTTCTTGGAGTGAAATCTTACTCCACAAAAGAATGAAAATATTGCCACTAGTGAAAAAGAGTGAAAATATTTGCACTCTTGAATAAGAATGACAAATTGACAATTTTTTTTGCACTCTTTTTTGGGAGTAAGATTTCGATTTTTTAGTATAGATTCACTTCAAAAAAGGAGTAATTTTCTCCCTTTAAAGTAAATCTCACCCCCCACCTTCCTAAAAACAAAAAGAGTAAAAATCTACCATTCTTATTCAAGTGCAAATATTTTCATTCTTTTTCAACAGTAGCAATATTTTCATTCTTTTAAAGTGAGATTTCACTCCACAAGAAATTTAGAGAGTATCATCAGAATGTAAAAATTAAAGCTCTTAAAAATTCGAAAATTAGGTCTGTAATTAGGTCTAATATACATTGCCAACACTGAAAATAAGGCTCAATACTGGCAATATATATCATGTCTTAAACTCGTGTTACACTAACGCAATGAAGATTAAGGATTGCAAATTTAAAATTAGAATTCAGCCAACTAGAACAAAATGGATAGAAATTAAAATTATCTGATTGGTCGAATTCTAATCTCTAATTCGTAATCCTCACTCAGTCTCCAATGCATAGTGTGACATGGGCTTTAGGTTAGAATAAGATTCCAAAGGCTCGCAAATCCAAAAAGACACTAAGGATCTATCTATCCAGATTAATTTGCATGTAGCATGATCATATGCATAAAGAAAATTATCTAATCGAATTTTATGTGCGTTCTTATTAGAAATGTGATTGGATAATTTTCTTTATGCATACAGTTATGCAGTTATGCAAGTTTGTCTTGATAGACTCTAAAGGATTCCGACGACTAGTAGTTGAAGATTTACAAGTCGTTGATCTTCTCTTTTTCTTCTTCTCTTTTAATAACATCCAATCTCTTTTAGTGGCCTGCAGTGATAACCAAGTCGGATTAAATGAAATACAGAAAACGATGAGTAATTAGAAAATATTCATTAAAATGTGATCGCAAACATCAGTTAGTTTCATCAGAAACTTTCAAAAATTTTCCATCCGCATCTTCTATAAAACAACTAATAATCATTAGATACATATAATGTGTCTTGTGTGGAAAAATTGGGCGAATCTACAAAGAAGTTTAATACACCCTCCCAATCGATGTTATAAAATATATAAATGGATATCTCTTGTCTCTTTATTATAAGCAATTGATATCCTATGTCAACGTTTCAACATTTAACGCGTGCAAAAGAAATCGAAAATAAAAACTGATTAATCATGTTGTGCTGCTGCGTTGAGATAAAAACAGATAACAACGGGCAGTTTATTTCCAAGTTTTGGAACAAAACATTTCTCGATCCATATATAATTACGACCTATGTTACAAGCAATAATTTTCAGTGTGATTCACCCGACGGTACGTACGCACCGATAGATCTATGGGATGTCCGTATTGATCGAACCACACCCGTATTTCCTACACCCTCTACCTCGCTTCCACCCTTCCTCTCTTCCACCTCCCCCCCCCCTCTGGCACGCACGCGGATGTCAACGTAAATGCGTGCGCACAGAAATCGACGTAATCGTTCGTAGCCAAAAAGCTCCAAGTTATACATTGATTTATTCTTAATTTAATCATGAATCTAAGAATCTGAAGTGAATCCGAGAACGCGAAAAAGAATTTATTGAAGAGGCATAATATTACTATTCGGGATAATAATCTCAAGCTTTCTTGGACGTCATCGTCATGATCGTCGAGATTGCCGATGATACCCATATGTAAAAGTACATCCACTTCAGACCTGAACTTGACGTCGACAGCTGCAGCGGGCACTTATGCACCTTGCGATTATTCCGCGAGTGACATTATATCGTAATGCTACTGAGATGGAGCTAGGTTGCAAAAAAAAAAAATTCGAAGAATTCAGGATTCTTATAATTAATAAATAGAAGAATAAAAGCTTCTTAAGATTCGAATTCTGGATGAGAAATCCAACAACCCGCGAATTCAAAAAGATTCGAAGGTCTGTCCAGAATTTGCCAAGATCCACAATCATGAGTATAAGGAAAAAATTATCCAATCGAATTTTACGTGCGCCCTTATGAAGGGAAGTGCGATTGGATAATTTCTCAACATATGGTTTACACGGCTTACGCGAGTTTATCTGGATAGAAAGATTCGGTGTAGTTGAAGATTTATAGAAGTGAGAATTTGGAGATCTAAAATTCAATCCCCAATTTCAAGCAATTAAAAGTCACGAATAATTCTTTCTTGCGCCTTACATCGACGCGGTTGATACATAGTTGACGCACTGACAATATAGGTTTGCATAATATCATCTGTGCGTGAATGACCGGCGATATCGCGTGTAGATAGACTCACGTATGCAAAATTCTTAGCGTATTTGGAATTTATATGGGCGAAAGCTCGCACGCTCGCGTTTTCGTGGAAGCGCTGCTCGATGAAAGGCGTCATTGTATCTGTCTCGTCGAGTTTATCATACTAATGAGGTCTTAATATCGCGTTATGGGAAACTTTGAACGGATACCATTCAGCGGACGGTGATATGCCACCGCGATCCGCGTGTGTGCCTCTCTCTCCTTTTCTCCCTCGCTCTCTTTCTCTCCCCGTGCTTTAAGGCGTTTCCAACACTCGCCTTTCATCGCGAGCACTCCTTTTTTCCCCGTCGCTTCCAATTTCTTACAAGAACGTCTCGGAGATAGAGATAGAGATAGAGATAGAGAGAGAGAGATAGAGAGAGAGAGAGAGAGAGAAAGATAAAAGGGAATACTCGTGGAATGTAAAAAAGGATTACAGAATACCAAGTGAACTTCCCTCCAAAATGACATAAATGTTTATATATACATCCTCGGTTCTTCCTCCGTTAGAAAAAGAAACTGTGGTGCAAAACAAGAATGCGTTATTGGGTTCTCGGGACCGCTTGAGTTTAAACTTCTGAAGCAGTATCCGAAGAAACTCTGCTCGCGAGCTCGCTTTCTTTCGTCGTCGAGGATATCTATTATACATGAAATAAGGTGGTTCATTGGACTTTATGCTGTCTCACACTGTAGACACGAGCGGAAAGACTGTTTTATTCAGGAGTAATCGCCCATTTCCTTCGGCGAATAGATTCAGCATGAGTAATCAAGAACGAGATACGTAGAATACGGGAAACTATCCGCGAGTGTAATCGTTCATAACGAAAAATTCAATATTGAAGAAAGACGAATACGAGATCGCGCGGTCTTCCTTGCAAATTTTAATTTTGGTTAAAAAAATTTTAATAATAGTTATTTTAAGACAATTAATTAAATTTCCGTCAAGTTCCTCGCCGTCAAATTTCAGAGAAATTTACTTAGGTAAATCCTCCGTTGAATAATATTTTCATCGAGAATTTGTAATAATAATAAACACTCCTTTTATATGTACAAAAAAAAAAAGATTATTTCTCAAAAATAAAGTTATGAAAAAAAAAAAAAGTATTGATCTAAATACAGTTCTAGTAACGACACGCACTTTTAATACTGCTTCCACTTTCGAACGCGACATCTTAAATTCGACATTTCCTGCGACGAATAACCCTTTCACTACAAAGGGCGCGTGTACGCCCAAATGGAGTTCACGCTCACATGCGAAGAACGTGAACGCACGCACGACTAAAATGGAAGAATGCCTCGGGCCGTAACGGCAAAGATGAATAAAAAAAAAAGCAACAGAGCGATTGCGTATTGTTGTAAACATTGTTCGCATAATTAAATCACGTAACAAAAGCGCCCGTATATGTAAATCCCCCCTTTCCTTCTATGTCATATAAATTTATACTTCTTTGAGTGGACTATCTTTGACAGGATTAGTATTTCTACGAAAAGTATTTTCTAAAAGAAGACGCGCTCGAGTTTCTTCAAGACAGTCGTATGATGTGAAACAAAAAACGAAATATTATTTATCAACGTAACACGTTCCCTGATTCTGTAACCTTAACGATAATATTGTTATCGTTACATAGATTGCGTTTAGCAGAAAAAAATAATTTTACAACTGTCGTAAAATTCTTTAATATCATTTTTCGCCGTAAATTATTTACAAATTTCTAAGATGCTTATATTCTACTATTAAAATGGACGATTAATCTAAATTGAGATATTAATTAATTTCTTCAGCTTCAGTTTAAACTTTATCTTGCATTTAGTATTGTTAAGCACTAAGATCTACTTTGACCGAGATTATAAGATTATATCTAATAATCAATATAATTGGTTTACACATTTAGATTCGGTGAGGGACTCTAAGAAACAAGTCCGATGATATTAATAAATTTCACAACAGTTGCAAAGCCGCTTTTTCTGCTGAACGCAGCCATTGTCGCTGCGCAGCTTTTTTTTGCCGCACATAATTCCAGGGCAATGATATAACGGTATTGTCGCTGTCGTTAAAAGTTACGGAATCATAGTACCGTGCCGGTATTTTATCGAAACGACAAACTGAGGGACTACTTTATTTAGCCGTCCATCCCGTCGACGCGTGACGATGACGACGACGACGTCGA
>NW_017305800.1:2895000-2904359 GCF_001594115.1 Trachymyrmex septentrionalis | reverse complement strand
CGACAAACTGAGGGACTACTTTATTTAGCCGTCCATCCCGTCGACGCGCGACGATGACGACGACGACGTCGACGACGACGACGACGAGGTGCTCGCAGCTTAACGAACATGTCTGCAGCGGGGCAGACAAATTTATTCGCCGGCATTGGCAGCGTGATATCCTTCTATGGGGGCTATTTTCTCATCAATCCCAATAGCTTTTATAAAACGTGACTCACGCGTGAAAAGGTCCGCGCGCAGCCTTTGGCGAATCCGATGTTCGCCATCTCCCCCGTGCACCATCATCATCGCGACTGTCCCTGGCCGCGAGAGATAAAGCCGCCTCTCTTTCAGGATATGATACACGCGGCGGAGGCCGTTATACGCATACATCTCTCTTCTTTCTACAATTGAAAAATCAAGCCGGCATCCTTCTCGCATGTAATGTAATAAATAGCCGATCGTCGTGATTCATGAATTCTCGCGGCAACGCCCGCGTTTCGGAAATTGATTAATCGACCATTGATGATCGAACACCGATCGAGATAGTTCGCGTGCGTGGCGAACGGGATGTTCGGAGGGCATCGATAAACTCTAATATGAGAATATACAACGTGGGCCCACACTTTTGACTGTTAACAAATCGTTGTTCGGACTCGTGTTTTTATTTCACGCCCCCTGTGCTTTGTATTGTCGTTAAACGGGGCAGGAGCATCAAGTGTAGCGGCATCAAGTGTCAGTATCAAGCGGATTTTTCGACTATTTAGCGCATCTCTCGAGCGATCAATGCGCCCGCGAGGTTACACTTGGAGAGGGGAAAAAAAAAAGCACATGAAACAGTCAGCGTTGATGAAAATAATAAAAATTTCATGTGCGATAATTTCGATCTAATGAGGCGTGGATTGATCGAGCTTCAACGTTTATATTTCTCAATTCCACTCGTTTAGACGATTAGGATCGTAATTATCTACTCGTTGGCTAGCACGACCCGCATATCGCGGAGTGTAAATGTAGTCACCAAAAGCTTCCGTAATTTATCGTGGGAAAGTGAGAGCGAGAGGTCGGACAATCTGGAAAATTTACATCAACATCGCAACAAAACGAAAGACGAAATTGCCTATAATTCCTTTTCCATGCCGATCCTCTTCGACCTTCGCATCTTCGCGCTGCGGTGAACGACGAGTGCAACAAAATGCATTACGAAGGGCATCCCAAAGTCGAACCGTGTGCCGCACCCTGCCGTATATTTTCGTGACAAAGGTTTCTCCAACGAAATTCCATATGGACGCCGCTTATTTCGTTCCGTGACCTTCCGGATCTTTGAATCTCATATTCACCGCGGACGAAGATTTAACGAAAACAATGAGAAACGAAAAATTCGCCGTTTATCGATTTATGCGCGATTCTGACAGGCCATTTGAAAATTCAAACAGTTTTCTCGTCGGAAGGTAGAGAATGGCAGATTATCAATCGAACTGGAATCGACGAAATCGGGAATTCTTTCGGGAAATTTTAGACATCGAAAATATAATACGTATATGTGTAAGACAATGGCTCGCTCGTTCTGTGGGCAGGTAATCGTGGGCAGGCCGGTCAAACTGCGCGAGTTCGAGACGCTCGAGCGGTTTAATAGGGAAAATATGGCTTCTATCGGCGTTCCATCTAACGGCTCGATGCAGCGCTGGGAACGATGCGTAGGGAATATAGACCAAGAATCTGGCGCGCGAACACTCGGAGCAGTCCGGAGCAAAGAGAAAGGGCGGAAGGGCGAGATTGGCGAACGCGAGAAAGAGAGAGATAGGGGGGAGGAGGGGGGGAGAGAGGGGGAGAGAGAGAGAGAGAGAGAGAGAGAGAGAGCGAAACGAACTCACCAGGCTTTGACGCGTATAAGGACCTCTCCCTCGCCAAGGGCAGGCTCCGGCTTCTTCAGGGCCTTGACACTCTTGAGGCCGCCGAAACCGTTGAGCACGATCGCCCGCATATCCTTCGGCTCCGGCGTAGTCTTCTCCTCGCCGTTCTCCTTCGGCTTCTCGCCTTCGCCATTCTCCTCGACTTTCTTCTCGTCCTCCTTACGCTCCTTCATCGGCTCTTCCTTGGCCGGCGGCGACGCTGCCGCCGTTTCCTGCGGCGGCTTCTCGCCCTCGGCGCTCGGACTAGTCTCGTTCTTGTCTTCTGCCATCTTTATGTCCTCTTCCTTTTAGACGCCCTAAAACTCTGAAGCTCACGCGACGTCCTTTACCGCGAGACTGAGGATCTCCGGCGGCCGGCGGCGGGGATACGTCAAGAAAGGGAGCGTGCGTCGTACCGTCCGTGATCGCGAGCGACAGACGGAGGAGAGACAGACTGGAACGAAGGAGAGAAGGAGAAGGATGGAGAGAAAGAGGAAGAGAGAGGAAAGAGAGAGAGAGAGAGAGAGAGAGAGAGAGAGAGAGAAAGGAGGGAGAGAAAGCGCGCCCGTCCGTGTGAGTGGTCCGCTCCGCTTCGCACGGTATATCGTTTACAATCCGCCGCGTACGCGCTCCATGAAAGCCACTGTCGTTCTGGACGAAATTCTGCGCCACTATGTAAAAGTCTCTCTCTCTTTCTGTCTCTCTCTCTCTCTCTCTCCCTCTCTCTGCCTGCCTCTCTCTCTCTCTCTCTCTCTCTCTCTCTTTCCGTTCGTAGTGCCGGCTACGCCGGCCGGTAATGCGCGCGGTGTTGCCGTTGCTTAGCAACCGCGCGCCCCTTCCGAACAACCAATCGTCGATCGTAAAGTCCTCGGTCGTCATTCGCTATGTCGTTCGAAGCATGCTGGACGCGCGCACAGCCCGGTAGGTGCCGCGCCACACCACGTCGTGTCGCGTCGCGACGAATCGCACGGCATCGCACGCGTGCAACTCCTGCTTCGCCGCGACGAAGTAGTCCCGTTGCATCGCATCTCCTTTTCCATACTCGCGTTTCATTCCTTCCGATCACCATGTACTATAACCTAAAAATTTTTCAAAATGCCCGACTCCGTTCCATGGCAGCTTTGGGCAGCTTCAAGCAGCTTCAAGCTGACCGATCGATCCCCGACGGATGTACTTACGCGCTCTTTGTAATTACAAATCGCGCGGAGCGATACCACATAGCGCTGTCCGTCTAACTGATCTTGATGACGCGACCGTGTAATTGTTCCTATGAATAATCGAAGGAAAAGGGGGAGAACGCGAAGAACACATATACATTTTTATGGGGTTCCACCGCGGTCATCCCATCGAAAGAATTGCGAGTCCGCCGAGCGGTGCAAACCGAGTATGCAAAAATATACCTCTTCGACATTTTTATCATAGAATGTTTTTCAGCGATTAGAGATAGATAACGCAGTTGTAACACGGTGAATAATTATTTTTTTACACCTCTATATTTACCGATGTTAAAGAAATGAAACAAGTCATTGTGTTATTATAAGATCGCATCGCGAAAAAAAAATTCAAACAGCGAGCGAATTAACCAATTACAATAGAGACTGCAAGGCCATAATATAAACAATAACAAATCCAATATTTTTTTCTGCTTACGTCTTCCTGCTTAAGTTTTTCTGTGCGCCACGGCTCTTAAGGTCACAGATCTTTGCATAATGCATGAAGCACGAGAAAATCAACCAATCAGAGTCTTTTGTTCGATGGAAAGAAAAGAAAATTAAGAACTTTAATTTGTTCATTTTTTATGCATTACCTGTTAATATTCAAGACTCTATACTCTTTATATGTAAACTATATGCCATTTTATATTTCTTGCCGGAAAGCATCAGGATCCTACAGGATATTACACTTTTTTGGATGTGACGCAGTCCCTGAATTCCCTGATTCTTGCCTTTATTAGAGATATTTGGAGATATTTGTAGAAATGTTACTTTCCAACATTTTTCAAACAAAATAAATTACGATAATGTCCGAATGATGTTAAAATAAATCGTATACCTGACTGAAAAATTAAATGACTCTTATGGTCGTTTCTATCAATTCAATTTAATTTTAATCTCGGCTTAACCCTTCTTCCGGTTCTAAAAATTTGAAGATGAAGAAGATAATTTAAATCGAGATTAAAGTTAATTTGCATTAGTAATCATTTGGAGCCATTTTGACGTCATTTCGATGTCACAGTGACTTGTGTTCTACTTGAATTCAAGCTAAAATTAATAATATTGGATACGATAAATTTTTCAGCACATTCTTGCTATAGTAGAATAATATAGGGACGGATCGTTCATCGCGCGATCTTATATCTGGAATTTCTGTGGTAGGGTTGAAAGAGCCGGCGATAAAACAATAGCGACGTTCAGAATCTTGGGGAAACACACGCCTTTATCGTATGAATCATTGCTTCAGATGCTTCTGAAGAACTTTCCATCGTCTTTCGCCGATAAATTTGTTGCGTTCATTCGTCATTGTGAAAATTTACTTAGGACATTAGTATTAAGTATAGAAACGTACACCATAAGAAATATTGCCGTGGCGTAATTATCATACATTACATGCACAACAGTACATAAAACCTCAATATGTTATTAGTGTTTTATATGAAAACCGTTACTCTGCTATTAAAGTGACTCGATGAGTTTTTGCCTATTAAGTAATTAAACTGTCGTACAGACCGGCTATCTTTTATGTATATTATACAAATAATATATGCATCATGCAACTTTACATTTTTATTCTTCATACACATGGATTCTTTTATTAGCGATGTGTGCGTACAATAAATTTGATATATTATTCTCATCAAGTTTTATTATTTTCTCATTATTTTGTATTATAAATATTATTATAAAGTTTACGTCGAATAATTTTTAAATATCCCTCAGTATAATTATTATGCAATCGAAATACCTCGCACTAATTAATTCCATCAATTAATTAATGGATCCGTCAATCTATCAATTAACAATATTCTGTCGATTAAACGTCGATAAAAACGATGATAGCGGATAGCAATTGCAGGCTTAGCGGTGCATTATTTTGATTAGGCCTCCAATTCCACCAATGTATAAAGATTAACTTTAACCTTGGCTCAACATTCACCCTACCCTCATCATCTTTCTCTAATTTTTAGAACTGGAAAAAGATGAAAAGTAAATTGAATCAAGATTAAAAAAGTTAATCTACATTGATGAGGCATTATTAGTCGACCAAACTTACAATCTACAGCGAATGAACAAAAAACGTCGTAGAATAAAAAGAGTTGCACCATGTTTAAAACGTATAGAAGATACACGTTTTCTACATCGTAGGAAATCCATTTCGTGCGGCATCATCACACGATCTCGTTAATGCGCTCAGTTCTCGCTGTATTTTCCGTCTGCATTCGTATCCGGAACAGCGCAATTTATTGATGAAACATTGATTAAACATTGGTTAAACATCAAAGATATATTGGGCCAATGTTGCGCCGATGAATCGTGCTAGTAGGGACGCCGGGCCGTCGGCCCTGAAAATTCACTCATCCTTCGCTTCTCGGCGTCGCATCTACGGAGTGGCGGTCGCCGGAAAGTAGTGCCCAGCAGACGACGCCCGAAACGCGCGTGTATTCCTACGCCACGCATAGTGTGCGTGTGCTTTCCACCACGCGCGAAGGAGTGCGTGCGTGCGCATCCTGCGTCCATCCGTCTGTCCGTTCCTCGATTCAGCGAGGAAACACGCCTCGCCAAATGCGAACCTTCTACCGCACATGTCTCTCCTCCTCTCCTTCGATCGTCAGACGCAGCTGATACCGTGAGCGCATCGCTCTCCGAGAAATCGGCTGCGTTTCTCGTACGATACGTTGCGTACCGCTCGTAATTCTCGCAAACGAGATTCGTGCTCACGAAACAAATCGGAGTCATTCCCGTTGCGGTTTGGCAACGTTGTGTCCGCGTCGCAACGCTACGCGCTGACGTTCACGATAGCGTAACGCGATTATCGTCGACGAGAATTATCGCATGCTTTTGTTGGAACGAATCTTCCCGACGGGTTTCGGATTCCGCGCGAAAACGCGAATGTTGCGGCGAAACGACAGTCATTACACATCTATACAGCATACTTTTGCACAGTATGTGCATTTCATGTCAATTGCGTGACTGTATATGAATAATTGATATACGACGCATGATTAGGATTGTTCGACGCTGCCCGCGTGTTACGATCGTCGCGCGTTTATCGCGCGACGATGAACATCGCGATCTGCGGCGAGCCGTGCGGTTGAATTCGCGAAACAATTGGACTGGGTAATGAGAATCATGCACGAGTGCAATGAGAGGATGTACTGATTGGGATGAATGACTTATATTGTCGGGAGGGCAAAAAGTGTCCGAAGCTTTTCTGTCGAGGTCTTCGGGAACGGCTCGCGAATGTATATACAGAACCCGTTTTTCTTTTTCCGAAACGTTTCTAAGTGGACGTATATTATTTCGGCGCATATGATATATAATTGCGACAATTGTCGCAATCGAGAAACTAACGATTGTACAGAGCAAAAAAAATCGATTTCGTTAAATATTTATAAAAATTTAGATAGATACAAAGAATAATTTTGTTGGACTATCAAAATAATTATGTAGAAAACTCAAGCACGCTGTAAAAAGTTTTGATGTTGTTGCAACTATAGTTCGAATATTTTACATAATTATTTCGATGGTCCAACAAAATTATTTTCGGATTGCATCTACGTTGATAAAATAAACTAAATTTTAATAAATTATTTGTTTGAGTTATGATACCAATTAAATTTTTAGGTACTTATAATTATAAAGATATGTTTATTTGATACACAAAAACTATTAATTAATTTGATTTAAAAAACTATTATTTAATTTAATTTATTTTTTTATAAAATAAATATTTACTATAAGTAAATGTTTCGTTAATACTATTCAAATAAATATTTCTTAAAATCTAATAGTCTTCTCGGTGTAGTTAAATTCTTAGATATTTTAGCAAAACCGTTCGTTCCGTGTAAATAAAAACTTCAGCTAACGCTTGATTAAAATATTATTTAATAGTTGATATGATATTATTATTATAAATTGTAATCATAAATATTATTTATGATAACATTATTTCTAGCGATCATAGACGATTACTACGGGGCTCATATTTTTTCTAAATACGTCGTAGTTCCCTTCGCCAGTTCGTCATATGTCCTACATAATTCCCTGTCGGGTGTCTTTTACAATTTTCGCTGAAATTAACGGGCGGAAAAACATCAACGGAATCATTGGCGTTAGTTGATTTTACAGCAAACTCGCGACGTGGCGACCTCGCGAGACAATGACAGCGACGTGCACACCTCGCACTATTGTCAAGCCATACCGGGAGTACTGTGTAATTATTAATCGTGCAAAAGCGCGGGGTACGATCACGTATACATGCATACGTTGGTATACGTGTCTTGTCAATACGAGCTATGCATTCACGCGCGGTCACCAATTTAAGTAACAGTCGCTCGCTCGGCAGCATTTGCGTCAATATGATGCATTATCTTACGTCAATCTTGGGAACGATACGATTTTATTTTCAATAGAGGACAATCTTCCTCTGTGATAATTCGATAAACAAGACGCGATTTTATTACGTCCGTTCACTCTATATTTTTCGATTTTTCTGCGAATCCAACGGAAGACGTATACTTTTCTGGTGATTCTTTCGTCAAATATGCTGAAGATACGAGAAATATTGAAAGTTGTTTCGATCTTTTTTTCTCGCTTGATCTTATCAATGCCCAGCATTCTGTAACAACAGTTTGTTATCGTCGCACAACTTTTTTACGGTATACGTATGACTATAATATTTCATTCGTCGACAAATTTTGTTAAGCGCATTGATTGGCTATAAAATAGAAAATTTCTAAAAATTTAACGATGTTTAATAATATATTTTCAAAATATTACGAATTTAACAATTTTACAGATTGTTTTACTATTACGTTTATTTGTAGTCGGCTACAAGGCAGAGAGGCCTCTTCTCTGTTTTACCAGAAGTTTGTCGTACGACACATGAAATATTCGACTAATACATGCGCTACGATAATACAACTATACCAACAGTGTCGTTAAAAGTTACAGAATACAGAACACAGGATTTCACGTATTATTTGTATTGACTTTTTTTTCATCCGAGCAAGTTTGGCAACGGCTGAAATTCACAAAGTCCATGTTTAGAACTTGTAGTACGATTCGGGTTTAAAACTCGTGCGCGCGTGGTGAACAATTAAGTTGGTCAGCATTTGCGACGAGTAATGGACGCGCAATTGTAATAGACGCGATAACCAAGGCGAAATAATTCTAATTCGACGAGGGCGACTTTGCAATGTTCTGCGCTCGCGCTATCACTCGCGGCACAGCGTGGGCTTTTTATTCCGACTTTAAATGCTTTAAACAATAACGCGCCGCACGATTACCGGCGTGATAAGATTTCATGTGAAATCGCGGCGCATTATCAGCTGCCTTTTTTATCCTGCATCGATACGGACGTAGAAACGTGACCCTTGAACCAATGTCTTTCCTAGCTCTCGCGTCATCGGACGATGACGATCTTTAAATGAGGAAATGCCACCAGGGCGCATTGACGTCCACATCGTGCGATTATCCGGAAGATTTCGTTCAAGAGACGGAGTCGTGTATGAAAAAAAATATCGAAACGCGGTTACCATATTCGTTGGCGTGTCGCGAGCTCGACGGCGGGTCACGTCATTTGCCGACGTATCAGATTCGAGAATCGCGTTGCATCCGGTCCGTTTCATTGCCTTGATCCGTGCCGGATATACGGCGGAGTTCCGCCGGTATCCTATCGACTTCGGGTCGAGAGTTTGCGTTGACGAACATTGTTTTTTTTTTTTTTTCACTTTTCTCTATCTTCTCCACCTTTTCAAATTGTTTCTTTCTCTTTCTTTTTCTAATCTCATTACGTGGTGTAAATATTCATCATTCTTGTGCCATGCTTTATCGTATGTCTTTTAAAACATATAAGAAGAGCGATCGATTCGCTCGAAACACTTTTTTTCAGAACGTAGCTCCACCTCTTACGCAAACGGTGGAATAAAACTACATAACAGGAAGCTCGGTTAGCGTTTCGGCTCGGTAACTTTGAACTCTTCCTTTCGTCAACATTATTATGTATCCTTCACGTTGATACGAATAACGTGCCAGTTACAAGTAACGGCATGCACAATGATACATATGATTGACACAGAAATATGCATACACATATCAGATAGTTAAATCCATCGAAAGTAGATTGTGTAAAGTGACTTGCACATTTTAACAGAATATCGATAGAGAGAAACAGAATAGAATAATAAATAGCTACTTATAAATATATATAGAATAAATATTAGCAAAAGAAAAAAAAATATACTAAATTAATAAATTAAACATGTGTGATTTA
>NW_017305800.1:2888267-2894900 GCF_001594115.1 Trachymyrmex septentrionalis | reverse complement strand
AAATTAGTAAATTAAACATGTGTGATTTATCTATTAATAATTAATAAAAAAAATAATAAAATAAAGCAAACAAGTCTAATAGTTCCGGGGATCAAAAATTTCAAAATGGCCCATGCCATAAAAAATTTATTGCAAAAAAATGGAATTTGTTAACAGCCCTGGTAAACATTTTTTATATATGAATATGTATATATAAATATGTATAAACATACCTAAACACGCATAAATATTCATAAATATACATATATGTATAATTCTTTTACATTTCTCCAAACTTGATTTTTTCTAAAACAAACAATGCGAAAATTTGTCTTTTAATTATTTATGATATTTTCTCATTATTATTATTTTTAAAAAGTTAGTAACAAGTAATTTTACAAATAAAAGAAGAATGTATGTACACGTTTGGACATATTTCATATGTAATTATACATATATGCTTATGAATATTATATTTATATATATTTATATATGCATGACAAATTTTTTATCGGGAGAATATGATGGTAAACTCTGACTGAAAACCGAATAAAATCTATATATTTAAATCTAAATATGTGGAATATATCATTTAAATAGTTATGGATGATAAATTCTACTTTTTTTTTTGGGTTCTCTGTTGTTAAATTATAACTAGTGAAACACGAGCTTAATGCAGAACACAGATAACGCCAATTTGCCGTAATATTCTCCGCTGGAAAACCGTAAGCATATCGCTAATATGACAAATTCTCATTATCTAAGCCACTGATCGGTAACTTTCCATTTCCATTTTCTATCTCCTATAAGTTCCAACAAAGACCTACTGCTATATAAAAAGAGCGCATTAAAATCGAAGACGATTTTTGGAAGTATCCAACGCCCGATCCGTTTTAAAGAAAGAGTGCGTTTTCTCGCGTTAAATATCAGGCGAAATAATTAACTCAGTTCAACCTGTTTTCCGACTATCGGCAGTCAGGTGACCTCGATAGGATCTCGAGAACAAGAGAGAGGAGATCCGCGGATGGGCACGCTCCAGAAATCGGCTTGCACGCGCGCGCGTTTTGATATCAGCTGATTCCTCCCCCACTTCGCGGCTGCCGTCACCCACCGCGCCGCGCTTGGTCCACGAGGCCGCGCATTCGCTCGATGGCTCGATCCGTCCATTCAGATCGGGACACTTCTGCTAGATAATAGTATCGCGCGCGTTACAGCACACGCGTGTTTTTCCGCATTTACCGACAACAAAGGAGGCTCCGATCGCGACGGCAGAGCGGCAAGGAGGAGCCGTTGTCGTCATCCCGCATCCATGGCAGATCATGAAGTCGTCCAAGCAAAAAGGTGAGCGAAGGAGGATTCGACCATTTGCGCCAATTTGCGCGGTATCGGAATTGTGACTCCGTCACAATTCGTCGATTACGTCGCGATCGTGAACTGCGATTGTATCGCGATATTACGTCATTTGGCGCAAGACGCGAATGACAACAAATCATCGCGCGGAGAAAGAACGGGCTATATCAACAAAGCGTGTAGATAATCGAATCGTGTCAACGATTGCGACGGTTTTAAAAGTTTAGCTTTGTCAGGTATCTCAAGGCCGTCTCTTGGCTAGATCTTTTCCGGTGCACATGGCGAATGCGCGAGCAAGAGCGTAATAATTGGTCTGTGATATAACGATATGACTATTAATACCCCATCCGCGATGTGCATACTTGTCTCGATGATGTGCAGAAGCATGACTTGATATAAATTGCAAATAACGCCGGATTCATCTTAGTTTTGTCGATACGTAATTGGATAATCTTTTAATCGCAATTTTGTCGATACATAATTGGATAATTGTATCTCAATTTTGTCGATACATATATAGTTGGATAATTTTAACAAGAAAGGTAATTTTATTTTATAAAATGCTGCAGTAGCTGGATTTGGGGATGGTTTAGCTGGTCTGGATCGTCTTCGACTATGTTACGTGCTGCGGAGAAGAAGATTCTGTCATGTGAGATATAAATAATAAAAGACAAATATTACTAATTAAACTTAGATCAAGACCGAAATTTACATTTATGCATTCAATCGAAATACTAGGCTTGAAAACGGCATATCGAGGATGGTTCGTTGATATTGGACCAGTTGTAGGACCAGCGGATAAAATATGGACTATTTCGTTGAACGAAGAATCGCCAAAAGTCCCAATAGTGTTACTACACGGTTTAGGAGCTGGAGTAGCATTATGGTGCTTGAATTTGGACGCACTTGCATCCCAAAGACCAGTGTACGCCATAGATATATTAGGTAAGACATAAAAAGAATCGAGTTCTCTTTCGCTTAATTATCTGCGATTTTATTTGATTCATATATTATTAATAATATAATGCAATAAAATAATGGCAAAAACACGAAGATCTTAATCATTACATTATATTCTTTCCCTTTTTGCTATTATTTTATTTAACGACTAAGTTCTCTCTGCTTTTGTCATTATTTTATCATCCATTATTCTTGACAAGTATAATGACTCATCTACATGACTAATCAGATCTGAACTTTGTAGTTGCGCATAAATCTGTTATTCAATATATGAATCTCTTATTATTCTTTTTTTTCTTTTATAACAATATGCAAAATATTTAAGAGCATTTTCAAAATATATATATAAATGATTTCTATGAGACTGTAGCGTAGCTTCAGACATAACTGAAAAGCAGTTAATAGGAACAGGGAATAACAAATTTCAACTTATCAGAAACCGTATATACTTGCTATTTCTTATTTTCTATTGTACTTTTCAATTGTGTCTCAGGTTTGTACGTCTGTAACACAACTATATTTGACTTCTAGGATTTGGCAGAAGTAGCAGACCTGTTTTTAGTAATGAAGCGCAAAAAGCTGAGGAGCAGTTAGTACGTACTGTGGAAGAATGGAGAAGAGAAATGCAGCTAGAGAATTTTGTATTGTTGGGCCACTCCATGGGTGGCTTTCTTGCAGCATCTTACGCTATGCAATATCCTGAAAGAGTTAAACATCTTATATTGGCTGATCCATGGGGCTTTCCTGAGAAGCCATCCGATACTGTTGCCAAGACAAACATACCATTCTGGGTTAAAGCCATAGCGTTTGCAGTACAGCCTTTGAATCCTCTGTGGGCAGTTAGAGTTGCTGGACCATTTGGTCAGTATTATCATAAACGCACTAATACGCAGTAATGTGCAATTATTTTCTTTTCACATCGTTGAGCAAAAATATTTATTACAGGACAGTGGCTTATTGAAAAGACAAGACCTGATATTGTAAAGAAGTTTACTCCCGTACTGAAGGATGACACTGCTGTAATTTCGCAATATATACATCAATGCAATGCGCAGACACCTTCGTAAGTTGCAAATTAAACATCTTAATGCAATTAAAAAGTATTAAATGTGCTACGTAATTATATTTGATTCACAGAGGCGAGAGCGCGTTTCATGCAATGATGCATGGTTTCGGATGGGCAAAAAATCCAATTGTTAAACGAATGGATAAATTAAACGATAATATACCTATAACATTACTTTATGGTAGTAGATCATGGGTTGACAATTCAGCTGGTGAAACAGTTAAACAGTACCGATCTTCCTCATATGTTAATGTTCAGGTAAAAAAATAATTAAATCAGCAAATGCTCTATAAAATGAATCAACTTACTGTTTGTACAAAATAAATTATTATTATAGGTAATTACTGGAGCTGGTCATCATGTCTATGCAGACAAAAGTGAAACCTTCAACAAATATGTATTGGAAGCATGTGCTTTAACTGACTCGATACCTCAATTAACATCGTCAAATGTACGTCCCTATAAACCTAGTGATCAAGAGATAGACATAAATTTACCCAAAGAAGTACTTGATGAACAAAGATCAGGGGAAAAAAACCTGAATACAGAATCAAAGATAAAGATTTAATCAAAGTCTAGTGTGAAATATTCTCATTAAAAAGGACATTCCAGTTCTGTCAGCTGGTACAAAGAAATATATAGTAAGCACATATTGTGATGTAAGAATGCCGCGAGATATATTGGACATACGAATGTATATTGTGTCGTGACACATGAACTTTACATAATTTATGAATGTAATAACGTAAAAGAGCGTGTAAATTGACAGACATTGGTCACATGTTATTTGATTGACTGTAAATAGTAAAAGATATCACGAAATCATTAATATAATACTTTATTTTCAATTTGGAAATTATGACGATGTATTACTGCATATGCGCAGAAAATATTAGAGGAATAGTATGATTTTGCCGTAAGTAAGATTTATATTATTTTTATTTGTTGATTAGATGTGCAATTGGTTAAGTTATTATATAGCGTACTATAAGAAATTTACACCAGTTAAAAGGGATCAAAAGTATGGGATGTAATCACATAATGGAAATTTGTACATTATGTACAGTCTTAGCTTTACTAACACAGGCCATAGTAGTGTCTAGTGAAGAGTGAGCATTCTTGTTATTGTTATTAATTGTATTATTTCACAGATGTAGCAAGATTTTATGTATATTGTACAATACGATTTATTAATAATAAATTATTTATTGTACACACATGTACAAAAAGTCAAACGTTAGTATTATATTTATATTGAATAAAAACTATTCTGAAACATCGTTTTGAAATCATTTTCGCGTATCATCCTGGAAATTATCGTTGTACTCGTTGATGTATTCGTCGTCGACGTAATCAATGTACTCGTCGGCATCAACATCATTCTCGTAATCAGATTCTTCATTATTCATCTCTTCTTCTAAATTATTTAACAGTTTCCGGCCATCCGACTGTTTCATGCGTCGTGCTTCCCTTTTTCTTTTAATTAGAAAATCAGAGAAGACCTTTCGTTGCTCTTCCCGGGTTAGGAACTTGACTTCTTTTGAAACTGGATCACTTTTCTCTGTACTGGTATCCATATCCAACATTCGTATTTGCGCAGCTTTCTTCGCCTTGGACACTACACTAGTAATCTGTAATAATTAATTAAAATATAATATTTCATATATCTTTTATCAATAAAAATATAAGATAGATTACCTGAGACATGATTTTGTGATGATCTAATCCTAATACATCGTGTCTCATTATTGGCAATTGGATATAAAATTCATCCATCTTGGAATTATCATTTACAATTGGTTTTTTGTGCAAAATCTGATCAACACTACTAACATCGGACGTTTCACTATCTTCCTCGAAAGTTATCATCGCCAATCTCTTTTCGACCTCCTTCTCTCTAAAATAGAGCTTATTTTCAACAAAATAGATAGGCGGCACCATACCTATGACACGGAGCTGTGATAGCTCGTGCCGAATAATTCCGGCACACTTCTGCAATGATTCATGATCAATTGGGGTATCACTACTAGATATATAAAACACATTGACACATTTAAAATCTTGCGTTATTTTGACATGAGTAATTTCTATACTTTCTTTTATAATGTCAGATACTTGTCCCATCGACATCATGTCTGTTATATGTTGCATGAAAAGTTTATCACGAATTATCATTCTGCGTTTGGTATGCATAGAAGGTGAGGTATTGGTTAAATTGATGTTTGTGACACTGCGTAATTCTGTGCTTGGATCATACCACTTTCTGTAACATAAAAATAAAGGAAGTTGCATTTAACAGAGTTTTAAGAGAAACGTTTCACTTTTTTAATTTATATGAAGCGTAGTCTGTCTTACTTTTTCGATTTACGACTTCCATGCACTAATTTTTTCATAAATCTACTTTCTCTATTAGAAATTGAACACATGCTAGATGAACTAATACATCTAGATATTTGGAAGCAAATAAAAAAAGAACGTGAACTTTGCATTTTAACGGTCACTACAATATTTAGCCGGCTTAGCACAATTTAGTTTCAATAATAACACTTGCACGTAATAGTAACCAACAGTAACAGCTGATTCAACAGATTTGCTCCTTCTGGCTACACTTTCTTGCACTTTGGCGTTTAAAATGAAATGACTGTATGGGTTGCGTAAGCTGCGTTTCGTAGTATTGTTTGTCCTTGTTTAATATTTGATGAATAACAAAGATGAAATAATTTCACGAGTGACTATTGTGAGCGTTAAATGAGATGCAGCCATAGTCGGCTTTAAAAAAAAAACAAAAGCTAAAAGTGCAACTGAACAAACTTACAGAAAGAATGTTATAATTTTTTGTTTCATAACATATCGACATTGTAATAAAATATTTTATCAACGATTCTGCGCAGTAAAGGTTATGCAAACCGTAAACATTAAAATTTTCAAAAATGGAACAAGAATATTATAAATTAAAAAGTAGCATATTAAAATTATAAAATTCTTCAAATTCTAAAAATTTCTAGAATATTATACTGTGTCACATTTCAATTACACCTTTTATTAATTTTCCTATATATTACGTGACATACGCAACTAAGCAATTTTATTCTGACAAGATTTTTTAAATACTCCAATTATCATTAAAAGATATCTTTATGCACATCTACATAGAGTATAAAAATATAGAACAAAAGGCCGAAGTGTTTTATAAAAATACTTCATTAATCATACAATACATACAATGACGTATTTTATTATATATATGTATAAAGATAATGCAAATTAATAAAACGGTG
>NW_017305800.1:2881934-2888167 GCF_001594115.1 Trachymyrmex septentrionalis | reverse complement strand
TCATATATATATATATATACATATATATATATATATATATATATATATATATATATAAAATATATTAATATATACAGGATAAATCAGAGTCGTTGAACCAACATTTTATCTATGAGAAAATTATCGACTTCATACTTATTGGATTATAACGTATGTACAGTCGATAATTTTCTCATAGAATAAAAAGCTAGTTCAACGACTCTGGTTCACTCTGTATAAGTTATGCACTAATCAGAGGAAGCCATAGCATTTTAAGCTGATCTTGAAATAAGAACAGACTATGAATACCGACCTTAGGGAACAAAACTTCACCAACATTCAGTACAAATTATCGATCAAATAAACATTCTTCTTAGGATATATTTAACATTAAAATAAAAATATTAGTACCCATCTTGCATTTCGTGCAACTCGCACTTTAATACATCCTTTTCTTCGTTGTTAATACTGAAATAGAAGTATATCAGACAAATCAAATAGTTAAATTAGAGAATGTTATATTTAATGTATAAAACACATTATTATAATTAAAATTTTACCTTTTCTGTCTTGTATAATTTCTTTTCTTCTATTTTTAAGTTCAGTAGGCAAGTTATCGATCATACTTTCAATAAAATTATCTAAAACCAATGATCTAATCATCGATATCACTGGCTTCCTACAGACAGGGCAATTTTTCTGTTTCTTATTCCATGAATTTATGCAGTGGTGACAAAATGTATGTGCACAATTCAATGTTGTTGCTTTAATAAATAATTCTGAGCATATGGCACATGTCAATTGTTCATCCATAATGTTGCTGACTTTTCCAAGAATATTTTCATTAATATTAGTCTCTAAGATATTTTGATTTATTTCAGTTAGATCTATCGTGTCTATTATTTCATACTGTGGAACCTCGAATTGATCTCCATTCAAGTTTAAGAATATACACTCCGATGTACTTGCAATTTCACCTGATGTATTTACTAAAAAAAAATTATCAATGATTTAGTAATGTATAATAAACAATTGTTTCAAAATTTTAATAAAGAACACACTATTAAAAATAACATTATATAAATGTAGAACAATCAGTGTATATTTGTATATAAATTTATTACAACTTACTATTCAATATTGCTTGCGAATTTTCTGCTTTGGCTTCTTGTTCTTTTAAGGCTTTTTCCGTTTCTTTTAATTTTTCTTCTAACATGGTCTTCTCATTCACATGGTTCTTCAATTTTTCTTCTAACATGGTCTTCTCATTCATTAACTGAGCCTGAATGTTTTTCTCTTCCTTTACCTTGCTCTCCATCATGTTTTTCCATTCTACTTGCTGCTCTTCTCTCCATTTTTCCATTTGATCTTTCATTTTTATTTCCAGCATCTCTTTTTCTTGCTTACTCATGTCTAATGCTTCTTGCCATTTCTGTTTCTCCTCGTTTAACCTTGCTTCAAACTGCAGCCTTTCATTCTCCAACTTTTGCAATAACTGAGAATACATATTGTTCAGATGTCCTTCTTGAGAATTACATGTCTTTATTTTTTCTTCTAATATGATAACTTGTTTTAATAAATTCTCATTATCATCTTTAGCCATAGCTTGTTGAGACAACAGATTTTCAAGTTGCTGTTTTAACTTGACTTGCTCTTTTTGATTTATTTCAAGCTTATTTTTTAGTTGTTTTCTTTGACATTCTTGATTTTTGGCAAACGTTCTTTGCTTGACAAGTACAGTGTCGAGTATCTTTTCATCTATACGTGCTTTCTTGACACAATGCTCTTTCTCGGTAAGGGTAAATACATATCTAAACGTTTCATTAGGACTAAATTGTATAGTATCACCAGGACGAACGTTTTGTACTTCACCAGGGCCAATAGTATTACCATTGACAAATGTTCCACTAGAACTTAAATCCTTAAGCGTCCATTCATTCTGGCCTATACATCTAAAAATGCAGTGTCTTCTAGATATCATGACATCCAATATTATTTCATCATTATCTCTGGCACGTCCAATCTTAAACTGTACAAAAGGAAAAAAAATTATATTCTACACATTCCAAAAATTTGGAAACGAGTCTTCAAGTAACATTGTAAAAATATCTTTAATATGCATTCAATACAAATTTTTCTAACATTATGTTAACGCATTTCTTACCTCATTTTTGTCGATATTTATGCGTTCGTTCGTGACAGTTTTTATTAAAACAGGTTCGAGAATTTTTGGCTCCTCATCAGATAAGGTTCTCTTTGAATGCTCCATTATTTAACAATTTTACAAATACCTTAAGTATGTCTTAAACATCGTAATCCATGCGAAAAACAACATAATAAAGTTCGTGTTGAATTCACTTTTTCTCGTAATAGGTGGGATGTCGATTCAAATGACGCTATCAAATAGTTTCGTAGTTTTTCAGGATATGATCTTAATAATTCTTGCTGTCATCGAATTTAATTCAAGAAAAACGATTCTTCGTAGTAAACAGCAACAATTTATCTAAACACAGCAAGAGAACTGCGTGTTGCCAGCCATTATATATATCGATGTGTATAAACTTATGAAGATGTGACTCGCGTCGACAGGCGAGTCCTCTGACGAAAAGAAGTAAAATACGTGAAAAATTTAACACATTGTTCGCACGTTGGTATTACAACTTCTATAAACTGCCAACTAATTATGATAAAAAGAGATGAATCTGATTCCGAGCTGTCCTTGTTTTAGTTCACGTATGTGTATTTATGTCCTATCTGTGAGTATTGCATAAATTTATGTGAAAATATAAATAAAGGATTTTTTATTATCCGTGATTTTTACATGCGAGAGAATGAGTGAACATATATGACACTGTCTTTAAACATGAAGGCAAAGTCGACAATTTTTAGAAGACTGTGATTAGTCCGCGTTGAATAGGAAAGAGGTAAATAGTAAAACACAATTTTAAAAAGATATAAAATAGCTTGTGAGTGTTTTATTAAATTATACGCTTAAAAATATATTTACATCTTATCCATTTATCCTTATCTAATTATTTTCCTCTATTTTGATAATTCCATGTTTTTCATATATATGTATATATGTTTATATGTATATATATCAAATAGTTATTTGATAAAACGCTAATATGATATGTATTATATAATACCGTACAGTACAAAATTAATCTAGGTAATTCTTTAGAAGAGAGAGAGAGAGCTACCTCACCTCCGATTTTGATGAAATATTAGGCTCATTCGACGCGTTTTTGCGTAAAATAAAATTAATTTAAGTTATCATTATCAATTGTATGAACTATAATAGGATAGTTACGTTTTTTCGTTTTTTCATGTTTTTTCAAAGGTTTATTCTCAGAGTTTTTAGTATCACTAGTAAAACCTACAAATCTTCTACATTCTTTCTGTTCATTTGCAAAATTTACTGCTGGCTTTTCTATCACCTCTGTTGAATTTCCTTGCTTTGCAAGTTCAGATTCGAGAATACTCTTTGGCATGAGCTCATGAGGTGGAAGTGAATCACTACAGGTCTTTTCAAAATTCGCGTTATCAGGAAATGTGCAATTCTTTATAGATTCAAGAAGTATTTTATTATCACATTTATCTTGCATTTCTAGTTGGTCTTTTATGACCTTGTTTTGAGTCTAGAATATATAAAAGAGATTTTATATAAAAAAATCTTAAACAACAAGATACAATTTCTTTTTTTTGTAGAAACTTACTTCCAAAAATTTTGCTTTAGATTGCCAGTAACGAAGCTGTCTTGAGATGTTGTTGTTCACTTCGTCTTGCACCAGCATCTGCATAGTTTGCTTCTCAATTTTTTCATTCAGTTCCTTAAGCTCTTTTTTTTTAGCGGCTAACAATGATTGAGCGTAACTGAAAATTAAATTTGTCTTTCTATTATATAAACGATATATTAATTCAGATTAGTTGAAACAGAAACGTGTTCTTAACTTACTTAAAGTCATCGTTTGCAGATTGTGTTTCCTCTATTTCATCATTTTTTCTCATTTCAGCCTTCAACTTATTTTCAAGATCAAAGATTCTACTCTTATACTTAACTAAAAGATCTGCATTCTCTTGCAATGTATCAATTATATCAGTTTCCCATTTCCTGGAAATGGCGATTTTCTCTGCCCTCAGCAGCTTGATTTCACATGTTTTCGAATCTAGTGCTTGCTTTGCTTCATTATATTTAGTGGAAAGCGTTTTCATTTTATCCAACAACATTTGCCGACGATCTTCAACTTCGGCAAATAAAGAATTTCCTAAAACAGTATGAATGTTAAAAAATCTATATACAATTGAATATATACAAATTACCTTTGCATATATCACTAGCAGGAATTATATTTGATGACTCCAATTCTTCAAGTTTCGCAGCTAATTCTCTAGCAGATTCCCGTGCGTTTTCCAATTCTTTATTTTTTTCCACTAGATCCTTTGTTATTTTCTATTAAAATGTTTCCAATTAGCCTGATGTATTACAATTAATAAATATAAATCATAATTTATTATTTTACGTGTAAATCAAGTCGAAGCTCTTCACATTGAACCTCTTTATGTGCAAGTTCATCCACCAATGTCTTTTCATTTTTTTCTTTTTGAAGAAACCTCTCTTTTTCATTTTGGAGCAGCATATGTGTTTCCCTAAGTTCTTCTTTATACGCTGTTAAATTATCTGCCATTGCATTAAATGGTTGATTATTTATAATATCTTTATATTTCTTCAACTCTTTCTGTAATTCTTTAATTTCTAATTTATTTTTTATTTGGTTTGTTTCTAGATTTGCAATATGATTTTCATATTCTTTTTGTTCAGCTTTATACCTATAAATAAATAAAATATATGAAGCATTTCTTTATAAATGTACAATATATAATAAACAATAAGTTTCATTATTAGGGCTAACATAACTAACACATAAAAAAATTTTGATTGAAAAATAAATATGTATCAACCGTTTAAACGTTTAAAATCTATCTTTTTAATTAATCATCAGGAAGTTGCAGTACATCTGAGAGGTATGTATAAAATATTTATATGTTTATAAATATTTTCAAGTAGTGATAACCATTTACTTATGTTCTTATATGTGCTGTTACACGAGTCATTAAGATTCTAGCATATTGTGTGTGATTGGACAAACAGTTGGTCAATCATATTACAATATCAAGCAGAAAAATATAAATTTTGATGAATTATTATAAAACATAACATTTTGCATTCATATTGTTTTTTTTTTGTTGCAAAAGATAGCTGTCAGTACTGTCAGATTTAAGATATTTGTATTTCTCAGATACACTGTGATTTGCAGTGTTTAAATTAAGGATCACAATTTGCCAAGGGTTAATACATCAAAACGCAATGAACAAAGACTTGACGTAAAAATATGTTTCAACTATGGATAGTAAAAGCTCCAGAAGCAACTATTTGTATTCACTTTGTCTATATAATTAAAAAAAAAAAAAATGTACGATCCTTACTTTTCTTTTTTCTCAGAAGATAACACGGTTGCTTGCCGTACGTATTCTTTGAAATTATTTTCCAAAGTCTCTCCAGAATCCTGAAGATCTCTTACAATCGCGTCGGAAGTTTCCAATTTGAGTCGCAAAACATACAACTCCTGTCGATAATCCTCATTCTCTTGCTTCATCTTTTTATAATCATCCTGACTGATCATGCTCTTTTCTAGATGTTCCTCGATCTTCGTGTTATTCACACTCTCACCATACAATTCTGACATCTCGAACCTTTTCCCAAATTTCTTTTTCTTCTTTAATGATACTTGGTTTCTTCTGGAGCAAAGTATAACGTGGAACAACAGTGTGACTATTTAAATTTTGGTAAGGTTAGTTCAAATATTTTGAATTTCGGTTAGATCCGTTAGATCACAGATATGTAAAAAGATAGATTCGGCATTGCATGTTACACAACGATCAAAAGAGAGAAAGATGATTAGTAGAAAGGAGAAAAAGTTTAATTGGAAAAGAAAGATGAACAAATGATTGGTTGTGCCATTTTGGCTAAAAACATGCGATTGATTGTTACATCGATAATACGCTGTTATTGGACAATATTAAAATAAGTGTGTTGCTGGCTTTATTCTGCAAAGGTTACACCACCGAGATATTAAAGACGGTTGGTCCTGGGCAAATTTTCGTGAATATCAATAGAGCCTCGAGAATTCGGGGATAATAGAAGAACGATGACATTATCGATAATTGATATAAGTTTATGATTATATACTAAC
>NW_017305800.1:2873647-2877764 GCF_001594115.1 Trachymyrmex septentrionalis | reverse complement strand
AAAAAAAAAAAATGTACGATCCTTACTTTTCTTTTTTCTCAGAAGATAACACGGTTGCTTGCCGTACGTATTCTTTGAAATTATTTTCCAAAGTCTCTCCAGAATCCTGAAGATCTCTTACAATCGCGTCGGAAGTTTCCAATTTGAGTCGCAAAACATACAACTCCTGTCGATAATCCTCATTCTCTTGCTTCATCTTTTTATAATCATCCTGACTGATCATGCTCTTTTCTAGATGTTCCTCGATCTTCGTGTTATTCACACTCTCACCATACAATTCTGACATCTCGAACCTTTTCCCAAATTTCTTTTTCTTCTTTAATGATACTTGGTTTCTTCTGGAGCAAAGTATAACGTGGAACAACAGTGTGACTATTTAAATTTTGGTAAGGTTAGTTCAAATATTTTGAATTTCGGTTAGATCCGTTAGATCACAGATATGTAAAAAGATAGATTCGGCATTGCATGTTACACAACGATCAAAAGAGAGAAAGATGATTAGTAGAAAGGAGAAAAAGTTTAGTTGGAAAAGAAAGATGAACAAATGATTGGTTGTGCCATTTTGGCTAAAAACATGCGATTGATTGTTACATCGATAATACGCTGTTATTGGACAATATTAAAATAAGTGTGTTGCTGGCTTTATTCTGCAAAGGTTACACCACCGAGATATTAAAGACGGTTGGTCCTGGGCAAATTTTCGTGAATATCAATAGAGCCTCGAGAATTCGGGGATAATAGAAGAACGATGACATTATCGATAATTGATATAAGTTTATGATTATATACTAACTTATACAAAACATTTATATAATTTTTATCTAAAAATAGTATTTTTTATATAAATATTATATAAATATTTGGATAATATATTATTAAATTTTTTGATCTTTTGTTATGTAAATATTACATAAATAAATTTATATTCTATTATATACTGATTATATATAATACATTGCGGAAAAATTACAATTTTTTTATCTGCAGTTATCATTTCTATTGATCTTTGGATGATAACATTATAATCATAGTTTTAAATAAAAATCAAGTATTATTGAGTTTTAAATGTATATATATATATGTCTATCAAATTAACAAATCATAAAGTTAATACAATATTATGAGTTTTTTTATGCTTAATCATTTAAAACCTGCCATTTTTAATACATTTAATACTCGTTGATAGTTGCACTCACAATCATTGTAACTAGAGACCCTCTAATAAAAGTTTAGACACAAGCCGCATTTTATATGCAGGGTCTCTAGTTTTGACAAAATCACAGCAGAGAAGATATTCTATCTATCTTTTTTATCTCTTTCTCTCTCTCTCTTTCTTTCTTTCAGGAGTTGTCAAAGCATGGCGGACCAATCAGAAGTAGTTGTTTCGTGTTCCGGACTTTTATCAGAGGTTCTCAGTTGTAACTCGTTCGAACGTTTCGATATTTCGAGAATCGCAGTTCGATATATTTTGAATGACCATAATCGCGAAATTTAAATCTCATTTGAATTTAAAAAATCCCATTTGAATTGAATTAAAGTGAATAATCTTATTTCAACAAAATTAACATGAATAACTCTCAGAGCTGTTGAATAGTTAACGCATCGCTATTATTATACACGTCGATACCGTGATGAATGATTTACGATCAACGATTCAATTTTTAGAATTTGTCTTAAAAATTTTTCTGCTGAGTAATGTAAAACAAAGTTGTAACAGTGAGCTTTTTACATCAAATGTTTTAAAATCTGCGCTACAAAAGCGATTAAAAAGTTAACAAGAGCCAACCGCGTTAAGCCTCAACATTTTCTTGTAAAAATAACTCAGTTAAATTTTTATTAACAGTGATTATATATATATATATATATAACGATGATTAACTTGTCAAGTAATAATACATTGTTTTATCAATGGAATAGAATCATTAATACCTTGCTGTTTTTTATGGACAATATATTATATACTAATTGAGAAACGTTGCTTTAAATAATTCTACAGATTCGATTACTTCTTAATCATCAATGAAAGTAAATCGAAATAGCCTTTAGAAGAAACTGTTGACGGAAAAGCAAGGTGATGTAGCATTGAGTATTCGCCTAGGCATACTTCTCTCCCCTTTCATCCGCCGACGCGTCAAAGCCCCGAGAGTCCCTTTGCTGTCCGGCGCGTCGCCCCCACCAGCGGCGCCTACTTCGGAGCCACTGGCTCGCCAAGGAGCAACAGGCTGACGCCACTCGCCTTGGCTTGGGTTAGCTCGAGGCGAGATCCGACACTGCGCAGCGACAGGGGAAAAGAGAGAGAGAGAGAGAGAGAGAGAGAGAGAGAGAGAGAGAGGGAGGGGGAAAAGAGAGAAAGAAAGAGAGAAAGACAGATACTGCTTTTTCCCGTCCGTCCGGAGGCTCACAGGCCTCACCACAGCACAGCGGAGCGGAGCGCAGAGTTGCCAAAGCTGCGGCATCATTAGTGCGACGCAGGTTGTTGCCAGATCGCCGCCAGCCGAGTGAGCAGAGTCGACGTAACACAGCGACGAGGTATCAGAGCCATTCTCGTCGGATCGGAGCAGCAGTTCTCGCACGGAGACCGAGACGGTGTGTGGCCGAGTCGCGACTCTTTCAGAGGAGAATAAGCCCGTGCGTCTCCTCCTCCTCCTCCTCCTCTTCCTCCTCCTCTTCCTCCTCCTCCTTATCCTCAGTCCTCACGCTCCCCCGCAATCCGCATGCCGCGTCGCGTTGAGTCGCGGCTCGCGATCGCGACTTCCTCAAAGTGCTCCTCTTAATGCTCGACGAGCCTCGGCCATCCGGCCGTCGCGCTTCCGCGGTGCCATAAATCCGTTTTGCGTATCATGTTCCTCGCCGTCGCCGTCGCCGCCGACGTCGTCGTTATACCTCACAGTGAAGTATCGAGGAACAGTGGAGCGTGAGGAGATCACGAAAACGACGACAGTGAATTCGTTCACTTGACGAATGTGCATCGCGCCGTTCCGGGGAATCTCAGGAGGAGATTTGTTGAACGACACGTACGACAACACATCGAGTACGACGTCGTGCGTTATCGTCGAATTGCTAGACGAACGCTCAACGCAGGCAGTGAGCGAGCGGTAGGCGGGATCTCTGGAAGATTGAGAGAGCGCTCCTTCCCTCTCTCTCTCTCTCTCTCTCTCTCTCCGTTTCTCTTACTCTTTTTTTCTCAGGTCTCGTTTCCTGTGCTCTCGCACTCGTCACGTGTCCACTCAGGTAGGGCGAGTCGTATCGTCGGAGAGGTGGAACCGATTCTCCGACAAGAGTGACTCTCGCAGTCTCGAACAGTGTGGGCTACTCGTAACACCGAGATTAACAGAGATCGGGGAAGCGATCTGTGGAGCGCGGAGTGTGGAGATTGTCAGGGCGGAGGGTAGTGAGAACTGAGAGAGACTATCCCCATCGGTATCGCGGGGAAGGCTGCTGGTGCTCAACAGCGACGACGGTGACGGCGGCGACGGCGACGGCGACGGCGACGGTGACGGTGACGGTGACGGTGACGACGGCGGCAATCACGGCGTTGTGTATTATTCTATCGCGTACAGGTGGAAAAGGAAACAGTGATTTTTTTATAGGAATGAGACGATCGTAGGGAAAGAAAGGGAGAGACGGAGTACGTGTTCGTGTGCGGGTGATACGACGCACATAAGTAACGCGTCGTGAAGAAGAAGGTGATCCGCGGAGCAAAGTCGGAGCTCGGAGCGCGGAAGCGGCGAATAGATAGGCGCAGAAAGAGCGACGAGGACGTAGTGATACGAAGAGGGAAAGGGAGAGGCGAAGAGGACGTAAGCAACAGGCAGAGGAAGAGTAGTAAGAGAGCAGCGAACGTGTGATCCAAAATGGCGCTGAATCAAGACGTGGACCAGTTGTCCAAGAGTAATCCCGTCGTCAGGGTCGACCAGAATTCCGAGTCCGATCTTCAGGCTCTCTTCGACACCGTCCTGAAGCCCGACTCGAAGCGGCCGTTGCAGGTGCCGTTGCGCCTGCGCAACCTGCCGGATTCCTTCTTCAATCCACCGTCCACCGGTAGCAAAAGCCCCTCGATCTCGCACTCGCGCGAGAACTCGGCGGATTCCGCGTTCGGTGCCGCTGTCCCTGCGAC
>NW_017305800.1:2863213-2873472 GCF_001594115.1 Trachymyrmex septentrionalis | reverse complement strand
CCGCCGCGGCTGGCCTCACCGTTTCTCATCCCCGCGCCCACAGCAGCCCGGCCTCCCTCCAGCAGACGTACGCGTCGGCACAGCAAGCGCCGCAACACGCGCCGCAGCCGCACGCGCGTCACCACCATCATCAGAAGCAGCGCAGCTACGACGTCATCAGCACGGTCGACGACCTGGGCCCGCTACCGCACGGATGGGAGCAAGCGCGCACCCCCGAGGGCCAGATCTACTTCCTCAAGTAAGTCACTCTCCGCGTCACGTCGCCTCGCGTCGCCTCGCGTCGCCTCGCCTCGTGTCGCGTGTGTCATCGCGTTTTCGTTACGCGACTCGAGACTACCGGGCGAGAAAGAGGAAAAGGGGAGGTATACGAAATCTATGAAACTTTTTTCTGAATATCTATTTCCCTCATATATATATGTATATATATATTTTTTTCAAACTCTTATACTCACATTTTTTTTTTAATCAACGATGTATCTGGATTTGTTACTATTTTAATTTTTCGAACCAATAATGTATAGATTATGTGCACACAAAAAGTAGCGTCTGAAACCTTCGGGTTGATCTTACAACAGTAGATTCTTCTCTAAGTACCTGACAGGAACAGGTAGAATTTTCTTGAGATTAGGAAGGTTTTATGTTGTGTGTTCTGCTTTAGTCCATTAGACGTTATTTTATCGCTAGTGACAATAATATCTTTTGTCGAAACTTCATGTATCTTAATGCTGAAACTGTCTTTATCGTCGTATCGGCTTACTCATCCTGTCTCTCTCTCTCTCTCTCTCTCTCTCTCTCTCTCTCTCTCTCTCTCTATCTTTCTTTGCTCGTTTGTTCGAGACTCCTGCCGCTTCTCATCACTCGAAGAGGAAAAGAAAGACGGTCTTTCCGTTAAATCTAAGCCTCTCTTTCTGCCAACGTCCCTTGCCCTCGGAGCTGAACAGGGATATCACAGCACTCGGTCACGTAGTACATACATACCGGTGTGAATGCGCTAATTAGCATATTCAGGTAAATGGATGTCATTATTGATGCAGGAATTTTAAGAATTTTGGAAAAAAAATCGTACATGAAAACAGCTTGGTATACATTATAATTTGTCCTGTACGGAAAGAACGGTTTTGCTGAATAATCGAAAAATTTAACTAGACGTAGATTTGAGAATAATTTTATTAAACTATCGAAATAAATATGTATGATGTTCAAGCTGGTTGCTAGAATTTTCTACAGCATTATGCTTAAGTTTTCTACATAATTATTTTGATAATCCAACAAAATTACTTTTTAGATTTGTATCTAGCTAAATTTTAGATATTTTTGTATATATTTTCTACTGAACAGACAAATGGAAAGAAGTTTTGAGAGCGGTAACTTGTGATAAAATATATACAGCATATGCTCTCTTTCTTTGTTTATTTCTTTCTCCTCAAGTAAAATTTTAAATTGACTTTAACGGAAATATATACATTATTTACTCTTTTATATTTTTCAATATTACAAATCTTTTGTAACTAAAATTTTTTTAATGCAAAATTAATCTGAAATATTAACTGAAAAGTTAGAAAATTCTATCATCAAAATAAAAAACTCTGCCATATAGATACAGAGGAAAGGCTCCTATTTTGAGATATCGAGTTTATTTTGGGTAAATGCTAGAAATCTATGGACAGAATTAAAAAAAATAATAGGTCATTTTGAAAGGAATTTAATAAGCTTTAAGATAATGTTACGTAAAATTTAATTCAAATTTTATTTTTTTATACATTAAAGAAATGTAAAAAGTGAGCAAATCGCAAAGTCAAAAAATTGTGCTCCTAATATGAGATGTCCCGAGAAATCGATAATAAAATGCAAAGTACATCAGTATTGCAATTAAAAAACTTTATTTAATGTTTCTAAAATACAAATAAACTCAGCTAGTACACGTGCAAAATGAGTATGCGATGCATTGTATCTGCACTGACTCGTTTTCAGGTAGTTGGAACCAAGCATCGCAGAAACTCGATGTTTATCTCAAGTGTCCTTTTTGTTATTATACAATAACATTTATACTTTAGCAACGATTTTCATTATGACATAGAAGCATAGGTTATTTCATATTAGAAATACGCTGGGTATCTCATATTGCGATTTTCACGCCTTACGGTTTTATGATCATCAAATCTAACGTCTGTAATTAAGCAATTCAACATATCACGTATTTTTCTATTAATACGATCTTACTCTATCACCACATGAAGAATTTATTGTCAAATATTTATTTATTAAATAATAAGCAAGGTTTAAAAGCTCATCTCAACAAAAAGAAGGCATCTAAATTTTAAAATCTTTTTTTGCAACGACTACAGGCACGATCTATGAATTTAATCACGATAATGAATTTTCCACTGAATAGTTTTCCATCTAAGAACAATAAATTCATTCAACTCATAAATAGCGTTCATTAGTTTAGCGGAAACGCTGCTATTTCATATTAGGCGCTTATCTCATAATAGGGGGCTTTCCTCTACTTGTTTCAAATTTTCACGAATAGTCTTTTCGCAAGTATTTCGCTTTTAACTCGAAAAACTACTCGAGATACTTTTTCTCCAAGAAAAAGTAAATTTACCAGAAAACCTGTCCTTGGAAATAATTTTATGGATTTTAGGATTGTTTATGTCACGTCTCTCTGACGTGATGATCGTTGCAAGCGGTCACGATTTCCAGGCTGTAGGATAAGGCTCGAGAAGGACCCTTTAGGTTCGCCTCTGAGGTTTAGTCTCTTGAACGCTTCTGGTGGTATGCCTGGGCCTCCCACCAAGCATCTTTGCTTCCCAACCTGATTCACCTGCACAGCCGTGACTGCCGGGTCCTCACGTGTCACCTGTCGTGGGAGTCTCCGTCGTATATCTCGCTTCATCCCTTCCTTCCCTATTTTAATAATCCCTCCTTATCTACTTTAATACATGGTCGACATACTGTTTTAAATCTTGATATTATCTTCACTGGCATCACCTTCATCTCTGAAATTAGCGAAATCTTATATATGGAACACATTCCTATTTTTGATTGTCTAGACCAGATACGTCTTTTTATAAACTAGATCCGTCTGACAGCTCTATTAAATATTCTTAAAAGAATATAAATAATAAAACATTTACATTTTTGTATTTAGATTTATAGATTTATAGATTGCGTATTTGCAATTTCTTATTTTAATTTATTTGTAATTACGTTTTATTTTTAAAATATTATAATATGTCGAAAGAGTTGTATTAAGTAAAGAAATGAATATTTATTTTCGCATATTCGCAGTTTTTGTGTTTGATATTTTTATCGTAATTATGATACTATTATAATTATTATACTTTTTTTCTGAATATTATGGTTGTTTTTTTTTTATTAAGAAGACGGGATTGATTTCAAATCAGTAAATGCATCGTTAAGCTCACAAAATTCTAAAATATACTACATATATACGTTTGTTATTGATTCATTAGTTTAACTATATAATAATTTACGATAATATAAAACGCTCGATTATTTGACAAAGCAAAACTTGTCTTGTTATTTTGCTTTGTTAATAATTTACGACTTTAAATGACGATTTAAAATTTGTAAAAACAACTTTATTAATCCTTCAATTTTTGCAAAGTTTAAATTAAACTGTTTGAACTTTTGCTTGTAATTTAGTTTTAAATTTTGAAATTTACTGAAAATATTCCTGTATGCTACTCTTCTTTTCTTAAATCTTGTCTAAACATGTCGAAAACCAACGAGAAGATAGGCTCCCCTTTACCTGGTTATTCAAGAAATCTTACCTGGTCAACTATTTATGCTCGTTTTCTACCTGATATTGAAAAATTGAAAAAGAACGTGCTTCTTTCGAAAGGATACATCTCAACGTCTTTGTAAACGACTAATGCAAGCTAAGTAACAGTTTCTTTTTAAAGAAAGAAAAAAACAGGAAACGCAGAATTTTCTTAAAGCAAAATCCAGTCATATAAAGGGGTCTTCTCTTTCATCTTTTTGTAAGATATTGTTTAAAATTTTGATTTTTTTCATCCTCTTTTATTTGCTTTTCTGATTTTTTCTGAGTTGGACCAAAATCTACACGAATCTCGTTACATGTAGTAATGTTATATTAGCGATATGTTATTTCAGATTACGATATAAATATCATAAAACTTGATAAGATAGATATCACCATTCATAGACAACTTATCGCCATTTATAGACAATTACTAATTTATAGACAACTTATCGTTAAGATATCAAGTAATTTAAGGGAAAACGAAACCAATGGATTGATTGTGTTCTAATTACGCTCTGAATTTTTGCGTTTACCTTCTTATCAACATTTGCTGATATATTATCGCATGAAAGGGAAATCAATGGGAAATGATCGAATGGATTAAACGCGCAGTGATTCATTTTTACGAAGACGCTCATTATTTTAAATACGTTAAACAAAGGTATTTACAAATTTTTTTTATTTTTAGGATTTTTAAAGAAAGTGCAAATTAACGAATCTCGTGAATGTTATATGAATTCGTAAAGATGTACCTTGTAAATTAGTATTAGGAAACGGCTTATTGGAGAACAGATTATTAGAAAACAAATAATTTGCATAAAGGAAATAAGAAGGTTCGGCGTGCATTACGTTGGAGTCTACCGTATGTTACGCCACTAATTTTTCCTGCACCAATTTACGCGTTTATGCGCGAATTGAAAGTACCTTCCTCCTGTTCCCGCGTTCATTCCCAATACGGGAAGTAGAACACAAAAGCACACGAAAGGAAGGAAGTGGCTTATCGCACTTTAATAGCTAATGATTAATTATTTATTTCATTATCGACAATCATCGCTGTATGTATATTTCACTCTTGTTCTTATCGGAAGCCATCAAGGCTCTTTACACTGTAACCATATTAAATTATGATGTTCGAAGTTATGCGCATTTTTTTGCAATGTACATTAAAATTGATTAAAATAAATAATTCTTTTAATATTTCATCACACGTAGTTTCTTCGTGTCATCCTCGTAACAATGAATCTGAAAACTTACTCTGAAAAGAACGTAGGCGTGCCTCTTTTTTTGCCTTGTTGAAGTTCAGTTTTTCGAGTCTAACGCGCACTCTATTTTCTACGGAACGTCGGCGATTTTTGCGGAAACAGAATGCAGAGCTCGTTTTTTTTTTTTGGTAGGCGTAATACGAGGAGCAGCGAGCGTGAGCTCGTCGGTAAAGCGCGATGCAAGGTGCAGCGAAGCGAGTTGCACGCTCGCTGCATTATGCGGTAATGACCATCGGGAAGACCGTCTCCATTCGTTCTCTCTAACAAAACAGCAGTGTCTGTCATGTAAATATCAGCGATACTGTTCGAATATTATGTATATTATATATTTCGAAGTCTTACTATATTCCGTACGCTTATTTTTTTTTCCTCTACGTACAATTTTTCCTTCTTTTCTCTCATTTCTTTTCAGTATGTTTCGCTGATTTTAATTGACGCCTTATTTACTTTTTCGTTGATAAAATTATTATTGCGACATTTGCACTTTTCGTATTTTAGATATAATTAACGTTATAGATATCTGTAATATTAATTCTAAATATGTAGTTTAGAGAAGCTAATCGTTTCTCGCCACTGTATACCGAAAAAGAACGATGTGAACAAAAAGACACATCATAAATTTCATAAAGTGAATAAAAATATGCATGCGTATATTCATATTTCTGCAGGAAGTACATCTATTCCCATTATTATAACATCGTTGCAAAATTACTAAAAACACAGATACCTCTCACCATCCATTTAGGATTAATTATTATTTAACTCTCTGTAGTCTGAATCTTTTTTAGCACAAGCGAAATACTCTCAAATAATTTAACCGAAATATATTATATATATAGGAAAGCGGAGTCTATCCTACTCTTAAAATTTTTTGTTAGTAGTGGGATTTCATATATAAGAAATGTTGAAAAGTAATCCTGAGTTTCTCCACATTTTTTGGAAGCCTAGGACAGTATAAAAAACTTAGACCGAAGAAAAAAAAAGACCCATACTGCAGATGAAGGGTAAAAATATGATTGCAGACGAAGAGTTAGAAATATAATATAAAATAGCAACAATTTCCAAAGTACGCCTTCATACCAGTTATACCAGTTTTTTGCGCGTTGAAAACTTTTCCATGAGGACTTACTCACTGACTCGTTCGCTCTTCTTCATTCTTTCTTTCCGCACACGTTTGTTCAATTACCGGTCGACCGTTCCAAGCTTTTGGATCTTATCCAACGCTGAGGCTTATTAGAATCTAATTTACGTAATTGAAACGTGATTTCAGCCGTGAATGTGCCGAGCGCTTACCGGATGATTTCGTATCGCACGCCATCGCCGTTGCGTATTAATATCGCCGCATTCACTTCGCATTCTTATTACAAAAAAGCATCACACAGTGCGTATATTTTAAACCCTTTGTTTACCTCATTTTTGAACTTGAAAAAGAGAAGGTGTCCAACTGTCTCATAAAAAGATACTCGATACTCCCTCTCCATTTCAGTGTCAAGAAAACATCCTTCTTTCTTTCCTATTACGCGTCCGCGTCCGGACAAACACACAATTTGACTTCTGCGTATTCTCCCAACTTCCAGACGCAATAAACACTTCGAGAAAAATCACATAGCAAGTATAGTCCTTTTTCTCGCATCTGCAAAATCGATATTTGCATATCGTTACAAAGAAATCTATTCTTAAATTTTTACTCTTAATTTTTAAGCATACCGTGTAGCTGCGAAAGGAAAACACATGTAAATTAAGCGGATAAAAATGCGTTCTCTCGGTATCATCACCAGAGAAAAGAAAATATTCCACGCATGTGTCAACCCATTCGAGGCTATTCGAAAACATTATTTTTGAATGAAATGTGTGCGCTCGTACTCGTTAGATGGAAAATTAATAATAACGCAGCTGTACACGCTTTGTTTGTGAAAATGCTAGATATTTCCCCTCCTTATAGAAGAAATCGAAATCTATTGAATAATTAATTATTGAAAGTGTGACTTTTGCTAGATTCATTAACGCAAATTATTTCTATGGTTTGCAGTTAACTAAATTTATTTTCTCTGTACGTAATATAGTATTTAAATCTTAATAACGTCTACGGCAGGTAATAATGAACTAAATTACGAGAAAAACTAATTAGTGAAAGCGGACTTTAAACGTTCCATCTGATATACGAGTGAGTCCTTTTGATATGACCAAGTATTGGAGAATTTTACGCGATAACAATTGCTTGTAAAGCAATATTTTAATGCGTCGTAATTAAACGCGCATTTTTTCGTATATCGTATAGCCCCGATAGACGATATTTGATAAAGTTAGATTTTAGAAATTAATGCCCTTTTTTATTTTTAGAAAAGGTACGCGTTTCTCGAGCGATTATGCAAGATATTTAAAATCGCGAAATCAGAAGTTTTTCCTCCTTAATCGTTTTATTGGATATAGGTGAGACAATGGCTCTTGGTTAGCACTTGAGCATGTTCTTATCGCGATGCTCGTCTTTCGTCAGGCAGGAGACGCAAGCATTCGTTCAAGGTTTCCAACGTTCGCGCCGATTTACGGAGCAACTACGGCCGAGTCACGTCTTATCGGAGCGGAATACGCAATACCTCGGCCGATTGTTCAAGAGAACTTGGAAAATAACGGACTGATTAAGAAAAGCCATTAGGTTTTTACATTTATCTTGGCGTACCATTGTCTAAATTAACACTAAAAGCGGGGTCCTTTTCAAATTGCACCATTAGTCAGCGGCTATTTTTGAACTTTACGAAAATAGAAAATTCATTAAGGTTTGCGAACACACAACTATTGTCATAAATGTCAGGAGAGCATTTCGTTACACCCGGATATTTCCGATCGTTGGCAAGTGAAAGTTGTACGCGACATCATAGCTGTTGCAAGGTCGAAGCTGAACACACACATTCTGTTATCTTCTGCTGTGCATCCGAATTTTTATTCGCGATCCGAGACTACGACAGTAATAAAATCCTAGTGTAATAAAATCGCTAGTATAATAAAATCAGCGAAAAGGCGCTGAAAAGAAAAACAGTAAATAATACATTAGGATCACTCGCACGGTATTAAAACGCAGCAAAATGTTGGAATGAGAAAGTAAAAATAGATACGCAAGGTATCATTTATAATTTTAAATAGTGTTTTCATACCGAATGAATTCTACGAATTTTTCGACCAGTTCGGCGACATTATGTCTCGACGATAGAATATTTGAATGACAATAGAGTTTTCGAGCAAAATTTACCGTTAATGGCATCGTGATGCGCCATCGTTGGTAGAGACGACCTTCTCACACCGTGCCGCGCTGCGCTGCACCGAGGCTAAAGACTCCGACACACCTGTACGTGAGAGAGCTTAGACGACAAATGCGAATGCCAGATACGAGGACAGATCGCTGAGAGTACAGGGCGAACGTATCGAAAGTTCAAGGCGACGTGAGCAGCGCGCGTTGCGTGAAATTTGCTCGATGTATGAAGGAATGGATAAAAACATTTTATTTCTCTGGCTGTTAAAGGCTTTACGTTTTTACAAATACGTTTTACAAATACGTTTGCAACATTTACAAACACAAATTTAAAACGGGAAAAAAATATATAATATATCTCGATATATTTATACATTTTTTAAATAAAGAGTTAAAATGTGCAATATGAAAGTATTTTTAAATAAATTTATTTATTTTAATAATAATTTAATAATAAAAAATATTTACATTTTTAATGAATCTATTTTGATGAAATTGTAGGGTTGCCATAGAACCGGGAAAACTGGGAAAAGTCAGGGAAATTGAAATTGATCATGGAAACTGAGACACGTTCAGGGGAAAATGTAAAAAAGTCTGGAATTTCGAAATTTGCTCACAATTCCCTGAAACTGCTGAAAACTGCAATAAACAGTATTTTTAAATAAAAGATTGCTTATTAAAATCTATAATGATATTTTTGAAAAATTGGAGAAATTGATTACATAATAGGATGATACAGAAATGTCACAAATATATTGCGGCTGTAAGAAATGCTTTCATTATAACACTAATCAAGCTCTTAGTTCGAGGATCTTCACGTGCAGGTCGTTTATTATCATCCTCCCATAAGGATCCCATTAACTGAAAGCGTTATGTTCCAACACGCGTTACTCATTTTCGCGAATATAAGACCACGACGTCAGCGATTTCACGTGTAGAGAAACGGGAAATAGTTATCCGTAGTATGAATCCGGATGGCGTCGAAATGCTTTTATCGCTGAATTTTACGTACCGCTAGTGCTTGTCAGTAGTATCATAAATATCGCATGTGACATCTTAATCGCATCGCGTATGTTGTTCCGTTAATCTTAATCTTGTATCAGTACCTACACGAAATGGATCTCGCTGATTTGTATGTTACGGTCCACGTCTCTTCCATATAATTATAATATTTCATTTGTAAAAAATTTCTCATATGTTTTTTTTCTTTCTGAAAATTAGCTTGGAATTTTAAGTATCACATTGAAATTATTCAAATATACTTTTTTAATGTATAAAAAGATATTTTTCTTAATGGGATTGTTTTATTTTCAAATTTTCAGAATTTATTTTAATTTTGCGTAAATAATTTGCGAAAATATTTTTATAGAAATTTTTTTTGTAAAAAGAGCAGCATAAATTAAATTCTTCAAACGTGGGCAATTTTACATAAATACATATTTGATAAATTTGACACATTGATACAAATTATTTGATATTTTAACCAACGTATCTTGCAAGACTTATCTTATGTTGCCTTCAAAATAAATGTTTAATTAATTTATCGTTTGAAGATTAAATTATTCGAAACTAATTAATGTCAATATAATTCGTATTTTGATATAGATAATCTCTTTTCATGAGATATCAACTTCATAGTTTCTTATTCGCGCGTAATCCGCTTATATTTATATTTATATAAAAATCCACTTATATTTATATTTAATTCGTTTCCTTTAGCGTTGAGCAAACAAAAATCTAAATGCAAAACATTTGACGCTGTGATTAAGATTTGTTTGAGATAGATTTGTAATTGACTATTTATTTTTCTTGAAATTTTTAAAAAAGTGATTGGCAGTGATTAAAATTCAATTTTATTTTAATAACTTAAATCCCTGGAACAAGCTCCTAAAAAGAAAGCTCAAATAGCACGCAGCGCTTACAAAGCGCTAAAAAAGCGCATATAATCGCTTTGTAAGCGCTA
>NW_017305800.1:2857135-2863113 GCF_001594115.1 Trachymyrmex septentrionalis | reverse complement strand
GCTTACAAAGCGTTAACAAAGCGCTAAAAAAGCGCATATAATCGCTTTGTAAGCGCTGTGTGCTATTTGGGCTTTCTTTTTACACTCATGCATTATGAGATTGTTGACATTTGAGATTTGTATCATCTTTTGTGCAGAAAATTGTGAATTTTACGATGCAAAACGGGTATTTAAACGGATGGGATTGTCTAACATATAAAGAAGAACATTCTAAACATTGGACCTGATTTCGTTGGGCGCGTGCAAAACTGAGGTTTCGAGAACGGAATCGTATAGTTAGAATGTTGAAACCTCAGATCTTTGCACCGATTCGAATGCGACGTGAGAGGGTAAAAAGGACGAGACCCATGAGTGCCTTAACGGTAAAGGGCGAGAAGGGATGGGGTAACAGCAGGGTGTAAGGAGTCGGCGAGAGCCGACGGAACCGGCGAAGGAGAGCAGAGAGCAGCAGCGAGCGTCGATACGAGAGTGTCTATTTACGAGTTGTCCGGCGCCGTGATGTCCGGAGTAAAAATACACCGCGTAGAGTCCGTATGCCGTACGCGCGCGCGTGCACACACAACAGAACTCTTATAATTCTCCACCGCGCTAGCGCTTGCTAGCGCTCTCTCAGCTCTCTCGGGTCTCTCAATGCCCCTCCCTCCCCCTGCCGCCGCCCTCATCCCCTCCGCGGTGCTCCTCGCGGCCCGTAACAACCGCGGAGGGGCGGCGCGGCGCAATTTCGCTTCTCTCTTATTGGACAGCGGCCAACCGAGAGCGGCGAAAAGCGATAGAGAACCACGCACATAGAGCGCGCGATTAGGGTTGCGAAGCGCAATTGCGCTGTTATATAGGGTGTTTCGTTATTCCCTGTATCTTTTTAATTTCCCAGAGCAATGTACGAACGCGAGTATGCGTAATCACGGACTGACTAAATTCGGGATGTTAAATTCGATATGTTATCAACGGAACGTTATGTATGTTTTATATTGAAGCAGAGGAAAGAGAAGGGAGGAAAGAAATTTGCATTTATTTTATAAAATATGAAATATATTTTTATAAAAATGTAAAAATGGACTATGAAGGGAAAATGATTCGAACTGTAAGAGCCACATTTTGTTGGAGTAAATTTTTACTCCAACTTCGATCTTGTTTATCCTAAAAGTAATGCTAATTATAAACTGTACCGTCCAAACAGCTTCGATCTGATTAATAAATTGACCTGAACGAGCGCGTCGGGTCGGCGTGTTTACAAACGCGTGCCCGTTGCAAGGCAGGTACGCGTCACGCCAGGTACGTCTGTGGCCCGACGTGTAGATGCAGAAATATAATCGCGCAATGACGTCACACGCGCGTGCTGTGCAAAACAGACTTCCTCCCGTTCCTTTGCCGTTGTCCGAAGCCGAACTACGGCACGGCAAATCCATCGTTGTGGCGACGAGGAGTATTGTACCTACTTTATAAATAATATAAGTTATATCGTTTACGTTTACTTAATCTCAAAGTTCAGTACAATAAAAACACTGTTTATATTCTATTTAAATGATATTGAACGCGATGTATATATGTGACAAACAAAATTATGAAATAAAAAATACACAAAGACTTATTTGATTAGGACTCGAATGATAAGTTATCAAATAATAATCTGGAAGCTAAATAAGGTATTCATTCGGTTGCTCAAATCGAGGTTGCTCTAAAGTATCTGTCGATTTAAAGATACGCGATATATATACTGCATGAATGATCATTAGATAACAAACTTAATTTTTCCAATAACAATCAAGTTTATATAACAGAATATAATATTTATTTCTAATATGCACACATGTCCTATTTTTGCAATAAACTTTACACAAATAAAAACAATTATTCCTTTTAATCGCGGATAGTATTATTTGTCATTCAACATTCGAAAAACCTACCCAGCAAACGAGAGAATAGATTAAAATGGATTGAAATTTTTTTCTATCAGAATGCACACACACATTTTAAATAGCAAATACTTTTTTTGGATTTAATTAGATTCAATTGGATGTAATTGGATTGAAAAACTGTATTTCCTATTCAAAATTTGGAATTGAACAGTATTCACAATTGTGTGTTTGTGCACAGAAAAAGCTAATATTATTTTTAGATTGAAAGACATAGAGATATGCTCCATGCAAATTTTTATAATTGAATAAAAATGCATTCAGGATTGAAAAGTATTCATTTGGACATTTGTGAATCAATATTTGTGAAAATCTGAATCCATTTTAATTCATTTCAATTCATCTCTTTTTGCTGGGTAGTCAACTCTGCGAAACATGTAAAAGACTAATCTCCTTACTTTTAATTAATCCAGAGTGTGTACAACGTTCGCGAGAATCATTGCGAATATCATTCTCTACAACAAAAGATCGGCAAAATTAAAAGATCGGCTTTATTTCGGGCGTTAAAACCTACGCTCTAACCCACGTCGCCTCGTCGCTTCGCTTCGGTCTTTTGAATGGGAGTATTTTTAGCACGCGCCTACTATATGTGGATAACTGTACGCGCCGCACCGCGTATTCAGTTTCCGCGGATTGAGCTTGAGCAAGCATTAAAGTGTTCGATGTGACATCGAACGGAAGTCAAATTTCGCACAATCCTGATGGAGGCACAATTCGCTGAATAAATGTATTTTCACCTAGACCGCGATTGTTTTGCCTTACGTTAGTTTTATATTGTTAGTTTTCTAACAGACAAAAGTTATGTAAGAAAAATGTTGAACTCTTAGGATAAATTACGTATCCTAGATGACGCTTTTTTTGCCGTAGCAGAAGACTGTTATCATAATCATAAATTATACATGAGATATGTATTCAATATATTCAGTTGTTTCAGATGACGAAGCTTAATCTAATCTAATAACACATACAATCTTGTTTGTTTCGATGTTTTAGTCGATCTTCTTATAGATAATTTATTAGGCTAGTCTTTCAAAATGAAAAATTACAATATATTTGTTTATCGAACATTTATCTATTCGTTTGTTTACTCCTATTGCTTAATTGATGAAATATATCGAAGAGACTAAGCAAACTATGCTGTAGCGATTACTGAATTTAATTTGAACAATAAAATGTTTAAAGTCTTAAGTTCAAAATCTTAAATTTAATGTTTATTTAAAATATTAATAAAAAAAATTCTTTATTTAAATCTCTCTCTCACATTTGGAATGTAGATCCTTGTTGCTCTCACGAAAATCGGTTTGAAGGATCAAGAATCGTGATCTTTCTATAAATCTCCTTTAAAGTTTTTCAGACACTGTCCTTTTACGTATTATCCCGCTATCATCCACTTCTTTTTGCAGTCACCTAACACGCACTACGACATGGGAAGATCCGCGGAAAACGGCCGCTGCCGCAAGTGTGGCCGCAGTAGCAGCAGCAGTCGAGAGCAGCAAATCCAATGCGCTCGGTCCATTGCCCGATGGATGGGAACAGGCGCGTACAGCCGAGGGCGAGATCTATTTCATCAATCACCAGACTCGCACCACTTCCTGGTTCGATCCGCGAATCCGTAAGTTGAATTGAATTCTTACTTTTCCCAAATCTTACAGATTAAGCAACGTATAGACTACAATGAAGATGCTACCCCGAATCTAAATATTAATTAAGAATTAAAAAAGCTCTCGATACTCACTATTTAATCATCGTATCAGATTGGTTCAAATTTTTCCGCTTCAGCATTTTCCAAGTTTTTGGGAATTTTCTGACTTTCGTCTGGAGACTAGAATTTGTTCTCATCTAATTTATTTTAATAAATATGCCGAATTTGAATGTAATTCATTAAATTCTGAAAATTCTGATGTAAAACTTGAGAATTTCTGAGATAGAAATCGGAATGTAGTGGCTGTAAATATTATTAAAGTTTGACGAAAATTAAAATATGTCGCAAGATTTATATCACTTGGCGAGGAACCTTTCTCGATGATGTGATTCATTTTTATCAACATATTTTTATGTTATTGACTAATCTTTATTTCTTATCGTATATTCGTATAAGATATCATTTATTCAGCATCGCATCTCCAAAGAACTCCGGCGTCCGGCGCGATGCTGCCACAAAACTGGCAACTTCAACAACCCGCCGGCATCCAAAGCAACCAGAATCTACAGGCCTGCCAGAAGCAAAAGATTCGTCTTCAATCGTTGCAGCTGGAACGTGAACGTTTGAAACAGCGACAACAGGAAATTATGCGCCAGGTTGGCATTGTGAGTCGTCCTTTAATCTGGAGGCTTGATCGCGTGACATTTGTAATAACCATTTTCGATATTCACGAATCTTTTTTTGTTACAGCAACAAGAGATGATGCTTCGACAGAGCACCACGGACGCCGTCATGGATCCGTTTTTGTCAGGCATTAATGAGCAGCATGCACGCCAGGAGAGCGCCGATAGCGGCTTGGGACTCGGTTCTGCATATTCACTGCCTCAAGCCTCCGATGACTTCCTCAACATAGACGAAAACATGGATAGCACGAGTGGTAAGAGCGGCCCGTTCGAAATTCACAATTTTTTCGGAATATAAAGTCTTTTTACGCAGCATTTTCAAAATCCATCGCCATTACGCTTATAAGATTCTAGGCTAAAAAGAATGTTTATTCGCTTGCTTTGCTGTGCCATTAAGTCAATTTTCGATTTATGAATAATTGTTTTGCGCGATTGTTCCGATTACAGAAAGGCACTGTGCGTTGAATGATCTTACGAAACGATTATACCGAAGCCATAAATACATAAGTACGTATTTGCCACAATATTACATTTTGTTTAGTCATACTTTGAATTCGATGAATTCTTTTACAGACGGAGGTACGCCAATGGAGCCAGATCTCTCAACCTTGAGTGACAATATCGATTCGACAGATGATCTTCTGCCGTCACTTCAGGTAGGTCATTTTACATGGTAATGATTGTTGCAAGCCTGTTGTTAAAACCCTTTGAATGCGGTCTTTTGTATCGACAATTGTTATTGTTTCAGCTGAACGAGGAGTTCAGCACCGATATTTTGGACGACGTGCAGTCACTCATAAATCCTAACACGACCAAGCCGGAGAACGTGCTGACTTGGCTATAGGATTAGAAGTGATACTGCGGCGGATGTCGGCCTTTTTAAAAGGATAGGTATTCAGGTTCTCGAAGTGGAAACTTTATTCAGATTTAGAATTAACCTGCGGTCAATTAATTGCATCATTGAGCAATGTTGTTTTCAATATTTTCAATCAATGATGCAATTTTTATTTCTTTATAATTTTATAGGTTAGATTACGATTTATATTAGATTACGATAGGATTAAGTGTCTACTTCGAACCTAAACACCTATTTTTTTTATTTATTTCTTTCTATTTGGATTTTGGCAGGAATATATTACCACGTTAAAACAATCAGGATATTGTTGGAATATACTTTTTCATTTCAAGTTTCTCATAACGGAATGATAGAATCGAGAATTAAATTTTTGCTTAATACGTAATGATTTTATTATTAAGTCATTTCAGACGCTCTAAAACATCAAAATTTAAGGAACAAATTTAAATATAGATATTTATATGTGCATGTGATTATAAATATGCCGTAGTAAATATATAAGTCTTTTTTGTCTTTGGAAGAATAGCTTAATGAAAAAAATTTTCTATCAAACGAGAAAATTAATTATTACTAATTAGTATTAATTAGTACTAATCAGTATTAGTACCGCATATGTTATAAGAAATTTTTAATGAAAAATATTTTCTTGTGATGAAAACGATTAAATAAAAAATAAATTCACTATAATTTTGTAATACATCGTGGTAGGTACCGCTTCTCTTGTGAAGATAAAAATCCAAATAAAAAGATATTTATATTTCGTTATATGCCGTCTGAAGGAAGGAAAGAGAAAAGGAGTAAATAAAGGACTATATGCGAATTTGTTTTATCAGCAAGCATATTAAACGTAATTGTTAACACATCTAGTCCTCTATTTTCTTCTT
>NW_017305800.1:2852570-2857035 GCF_001594115.1 Trachymyrmex septentrionalis | reverse complement strand
ATGAAATACTTAAAAATTTTTTTAATGCTTAAGTATATATATATATATATATATATTCCGTATTCGTATTCGTTAAACTTGACAATCTTATAAGATCATGATTTTTGTTGCATATGTTGGTATCAAGAGATCGTACAATATTTGTGCTCCCAGCTTGTAATTATATCTTCCTATGGTTTTTGCACGGAGAACAGTTTAGTTGTAAAAGTTAATATAGAGAGACTATGAATGGATTATAAACAATTTCAAACAAATTTTAAAGTGCCTGATATAAAAATATTTTATCTCAACATTTTCTAATGCGAGTCGATTTGCTTGCACGTTTTCACGCGTGAGGGATTTGGTGCTATTTATATCTTGGGTGCATGTAACTGGAAATTGTTATAAATGTTATTAATATAAATAATCTCAATTATAGCAATTATTTGCTATAATTGGCTTTTAATTTTTGATACTAATACTTACAGGCTTATTATAGATGCACTGGCAATCTTGGGATGTAAATTATGAATACTGACGAAGTCATAATGCTCGAAGATCGTTGAAGATCTTTGAAGTTGTGGAGCAATTGTAATGTTTACTGGATGAAGATAGAAGATATTTTAATATAGCTTACTGACGTTAATAATATTTCGAATATGACATACGGAATTGTACAATGTTTAATCAACTCTTTAAATCGCATATACATGTATTTGAAACATGTTATGTCTGCAATCCTGTTTGTGGTGTAATTTTTTACGAACGATATGCTTCAAAGCAGAGTGCCTTGTCTTTGTAATCAATTAATGTGACCATCATTACTCATCGTTTTTTGCTGCATTAACCGTCCATAGAAAACATAATAAATGTAGTTATTAAAAGTGATCGTATTTCTAGATCGCCGGCTAAATATTTTTGCCGCGAAAAAACGCAAAAAGAAAAAAAAATATATTTTTTTTATATGTAAAGTCTATACTCTTGTTACAAATTGCAATTATATTGATATTTTTCGAGAAATGCTGTTAGATTGTAAACTTCTCACTTACGTTTTATACTATCAATTATGTAATGGAGATTGCCAGAGTGAGAAGAATATCTGGTATTTATAGATCTATATATCTTTTATCTTAAGGAGTTCGCGTTCTGTATCTAGCGAAAGATACTGGAGTAGCGCGGAAGAAAAAAGGCCACTAACATTGAATTTTTCGTTATCGCAAATTAACTCATGGCCTATTTATTACCGGAAATCATAAAATATCCGGTAAAGAAGATAACGCGTATATGCAATTAGTTACATGTGGCAGCTGACAATATTTGGGAAGAGATTTACACGACTATTTCCATTACTTAACAAGCGGCAATGTCCATTTTGATCGATACATACTGAGGATTGATATAATTGAATAATAAACTTTTGTATTCGTAAACAATGGATAATATTTATAAACAACAAAGGCAAAAATTACACTAAATAATTTTCATCAAAATGAACATTAACAGTGCCACGAAATCGAAATAGTTATGTGAATTTCTTACCTCTTTGTATACTAAGGACTTCGACAATCTTATATTATATAAAACTTTTTGTAATATCCGCATTCTCCCGCCTTTTCCTGTAGTCGGGAAAAGCCTCGGAGAAATTTACGTTTCGTTATTCGCACGCTCCTGCGTTGATGTCTCATTCATTCAACTGGTTGACCGTGCGAATATCGAATTTTTGACCGCTTGATTTTTTTTTCTTTTAAAATAGTAAAGAAAGGGCGATCATGTTATAAACGTTGATTTGACATTTGTGTCATTCACTGTATTTTTGGACCGACACTCTGGAAGACGGGACGTCGCACGTTGAACACGGTGTGAGAAATTGAAAACGTGATCTTTCTTATTTTATATATACAAGTTCAATCATCTTACAATTGATTGTATTCGAGACATTTTTAATACCATTTTTAAGAACTGGATGAAAAATACGCGTTTTGAGTTTTATACAGTTTTGAGTTTCTCCTTTTTATTCGCTTCCTCTTATCTAAAAATTCCAATTTTATTCAGTCGCTTTTTAGTTTTGTTTTATTCGAGTTCGCCGTGTTTTATGATTTATAGCGATGTCCCTTTCCGATTGACGTTACCGTCGAAATTAGTAACGTTTTCTGATATCATGAAAATCGACCCGACCGACAGTCTTCCAGGAATGTCATGTAAATCAAGCGCGTTTAATGTATTATTTTAATTGCAATTTAACGATTAATATTTACCATACTGTATCTTGCTTTTAGTCTAAACTCAGTGTAGATTACGTTTTGGGGAGTATTGCGATACGAAACTTACGCAAGTGCCTTCATGTTGAAGATATTCTTAAGATAAGAATGCAAGTTCCGCGATCTATGTTGATGCGTTGAATAGACTTTTAGATCGAAAACTCCCTGCTTTAGGCTGCGCCTCCATATCTGAGATTATATATGAAAAGCAATTAGTTGTTTAATGTCAGTATTTAAATATGCTCATTGGCAATAATTTGTGAGATACATTTTTATATCGATAACAAGTGCCTAGTAATAACGATAACAATAAATATTATTTACTTACGTAGAGTATTTATTTTTTTATCTTTCCTCTCCGCTTCATTGTTGATACTACATCATATAAATATATATAGTTTTTGTAAACATCCATCTAATTAGTGTTTAGTATTACTATATTCTCATTAGTTGTAACAATCCTCTTCGTCAGCTCGTGGCCAAGCGTGATGACTTCTCTTATATGCCTGTCATACGCACGCTGGTTGTATATAATCATATGGGACCTACCTAGTTTAAAGTTGATTCTAAATGACGAAATTTTTTTAGAGAAGTGCTCTTAGCAAAGATTCTCTTGGTGATTTGCTATTGCCTGCCAAGAGGAACTTAACGAGTGCTTTATTCAGTGCAATAGCTGAAGCAGTTTCCCTGGTATAAATATGTACAACTTGCATAGATTATTGTCTAGTATTAATAGATTATTATTAGTTAAAGCATTGCATAATTCATTTAATGTACTGGTTTTTTTTCCAGTAAATATATTCAGATTTTACGCATCTTTTGTGCGTTCCAAGAGTATTCTGAAATATTCCCGAAATATTTAATGTAAGAGCAATCGTCAAATAATTATTAAACATTTTATTGTTACATAATATATACATTGGAGAGCACAAGCGTGGCATAACGTGGCACGAGCGTGACATAAGGTGGCACGAGCGTGACATATGGTGGCACGAGGTAGCGCATAAGACTGCTGTGCCAGAGATCCCGGGTTTGATCTCAGACAGATTCAAGAATTTTCACGCGCTCACATTTTAGCTTCTCTTCGGTGGTCTGGCAAATTACCGCAGTTATGATTTTAATATATTTAAAAGTATATGTGTAGCTAAATGACTGGATGTGTAGCAATATGACTGCAATGAATTACAGAATACAAGGACTAGTTTTATATACTTATACTGTCTCCGAGTCTTCTTATACGTCTTATACATCATCTGTTATTTATATATTTTCGAAACATTGTGTTAAATTATAAATAAGTACGTTAAACTTTTACATAAAAGAATTTTATTATCAGATAATATATTATCAGAAACTCTATCAAAGATTCTGGTAATAAACTGTTTGATTTTTACAAGATCACACTTTACAAACAACAGGTTAATATTACAATATCTTATTTTCAACGAGTACAGTGCGTTCCTACGTTAATTACACTTTGTACGTATATTTTTAAATAAAAAGTTATAAGAATGTACACTGAAAAAAAATTTACGAAATTTAAATAAATAATTTGTTTAGATAGTACCAATAGGATCATTTATAGTGAAGAAATATTTGTTCAATTAAAAAAAATTAGACTTTATTTAAATATTAAATAAATAATTAAACAAATATATAAAATGAAGCTCGAAAGAATCTATCAGTGAAAAATGTAAAAGTCTACATCAGCTGTTCGGATGCACAGAAAATTCTTTATTTTTCGTGTAAATATAACAAAACAAATAAAATATACGTTTCAATCCTTCAATTCGGGTCTTTATCAATATAAAATATAAATCAAAATTACATAAACAACGCAAATTCCAAGTTGATGATTCCTGATAATTTAATTCGTTCTTCTTTATTCAAATGCCAAATTAGCTGTATAATGAATAGCCCAATGATTATCAAAAATATTAATTTATACAATATATATGTACAACTTACATGTAAGCGTTTTTTAGCGGCTCAACATAAAGATCTTGTGCTGTCAACAGTCAGAGATAATGGGAGTCAAAATAATAAAGTCAAGTAGCTATTGAAATAAAAATAAAACTAAAAACAAAAGAAGGTAACATCAACGTCACAATTCCGTAAACAAATTCATGTATAGTGGGTTCAAAGAATACGTATTATTCTAAATTTGTTAAACACATCGAACATAATTTTGTCAGATTAAAATTATTATACAACATTAGAGAATTTAA
>NW_017305800.1:2848936-2852470 GCF_001594115.1 Trachymyrmex septentrionalis | reverse complement strand
TCTAAATTTGTTAAACACATCGAACATAATTTTGTCAGATTAAAATTACAACATTAGAGAATTTAGGAACAGAATTTTTCCTTTAATCAAGGGGATAAAACAAGCATGTGCTAGTAAGACTGACATAGAGAACAGAATTTTTTCTTTAATCAAGACAACGAAATCATTTGTTAAAAACAATCCACATATTCTTTTTATAAGATCCATTGGAGATTATACCTCTTATTTTCATTTTTACAAAAAATTATGACATAAGACGTCTTTAAGTCATCTTTTAGACGCAAAAAACGTTTTATAACCTTAATTTAGATACTGTTTGTTGTTTGAGACATAAAAATTCACACAGAATTATACAAACATTTAAGATTCAGCTAGACTATTAAGGCATTGATTTCTGTAGTTTGTGTTTTCACATATACGGTCCTATAAGATATTATATTGTTTAATATATATAACTTTCCAATATCTACTCGTGAATTGAAACATGCATGAAATTTCTATGATATGTGAAAGTATAACATTCGCAATAAAATTTTGAGAAGTGTGTAGATGATATATGATCCTCTTTTTATTAACAACAAAAACGAATGAAAGCAAAAAAGTTTCTTTTGAAATATATTTTTTTTTATACATAAATTAAAATTTTAAGACCTAAGATTCCTATATACTTTTTTTTCTGTCAACGGAAAAAATGCTAAGCATTTGATGGTTTTCTGCATGTATATTAGATGTGATGAGAGAGAAAAGAGTTTTTACGAGACATTTTTTGCTGGTTGCAAAAACTAAGAGAAAGTTTTTCAAATTAAACTTTCTATATATAATAAATGCTTTATATTTTTATATACAATACTTATTTCTATATACAATACTTTTTATTCCTATATATACAATATTAGTATACAGAGTATCAAAATTTATATTATTACTTCCAACAAAAATTATTGTATATCATTTATGGAAACAAGGATGAGACTTATATAATATATATTAAAGGGAACACCACTGTGATGGTCGAAAAAAAGACTACTTTTGTGAATTTTTTTGTGAAAATTAATAGCTCTTGTATGAATTATTGTCTTTATATATTTAAAGTACATATATTTACGAAGTTATTACAAAAGATTTATTAAATAATATTAATATTTCTAGCCTCAGTGCTCATTGATATGCACCTCGTCTAGAAAAACATGAGTGCACGAGCGCTCGTGCTGCGTTTGAACGGGAACTCTAAAATAAAAAACTTTTTTTTATTTTAAAGTATATAAGTGCAGTTTCAGTTAAGCGTACTGATTTTTTGATAAAATAATTATATCAAGATCATAAAGACAAAATGGCGCTGTTTTAAAAAAACGTCGCGATTTTGTGAAAAAAAATCGATATTTTTTTTATTGTTTTTCAAAAACTAATAATTCGATTGAAAAATTCGTATGGTTAATTGAAGACAATTTTGTTGTAAACATTTTATTCAAAATTTAAATCATTCCAAAAAAGCATTACAAAAATGCAAAAAAAAAAAAATTCGATGTTTTGAACCCGTCACAGCGGCTCTCTTAATTCTTACATTACCAGGCACAAGATAGTTTTATCATACCAATCTGGTGTATGTATGCAGTTCGAATCCGTCTACTTTTTATCTATTTAAAATAATTTAAAAAAACTGCAAAAATGATAATGGGAAAAGAAAAATGAAACATACTTTCATAGGATAATTGTTTAAATTTTATTTTAAAAAATAATAAAATGTATAATTTAGTTCGTCGAATAAATTTGCATGAACAAGAATCAGGTACAAAATATTCAGGATAGTACCGTAAGAGTTGATAATGCAGAATGTTCGTAAATATAATTAAATTTTACTTTTGATAGTGTTATTTCACACTTTAATAGGAATGCTTTAAAGGAAAAAGAAACACAAATTTTTGTTTCTTTTTTCTTTATTTTTTTATTAATAAAAAATTAATAATTTATTTGCGTTCTCTATATTAGGAATGATACAATACTTTTGAAATCAGTATTATGTAATGCGATAAATAATGTCATCTTAAGTTCTTCTTTGAGGGCTTAATCGTCTTATTTAATTTTTAAAATTTTACGCTCTTTAATATTTAAACTTTTTAATAATGATGATTTATAATTGTCTTCGTAATGAGAAATAATATAAAACGCAAGCTGATAGACAGGTGAATAAAAAAAAAGGATGATAAAGATATTATACTTATCTCCAAACAGATTATGGCACTTGTTCTTTGCGATTCGACACATGGAGTTTTTTCAGCCGATTATAAAAAGCCGATGAAGAAAAAACGGTACTTGACATTCTCCCCCCATAAGCAAGGCCGTGCCTAATAATGGGAACGCCGCGAGAAAAAAACTCCCCTTCTCTCGACAGGTTGATACCTATTATATACGAGTGGCTGGTAATACGAGGCCCATCGCACGCATAAAAAAATTAAAACCCCCCTTCACATTCAACAGGTTGCACTCATTCAAGAAGGGGTCGGTATTCGAAGTTACCCTTCCGCCACTTTAAATCCCATCTAGGACGAGCGTAATATACAACCCCGTTAGCGTTTTATTGAACGTTTATACTAATTAGCAGTAAATGGTTTCTCACTATCTATATTATATAACGGTACAATGTAAAAAGAAAATATAAATTATAAATTATAAAATTATAATATATAAAATAATGCGATATAATATGATAATAATAATAAAATATATATAATGTAATTAAAAGAGAAAATAATAATTTGTTTTAAATTAGATTTGAATTTGTGATTAAAGATGTGAATAATAAATGCATCGAAATGTATTTGATTGCGTAGCATAGATTATATTGATAATTCATATAAATTAAACATGTTGCGTATTAACAATATATTAACATTTAAGATGTATGTATATTATATACGCTCAGAAGTAGAGCTCGCGTTCTCACACTTGTGTTCACGTCTGCGCATCTCTAAATTCGCGGAAATAAAAAGATTTCTTCTTTTAAGAGAAAATTTTGTTTAATAAAATTCATAGCTATAAGGTGCATTCTTAATGTTTGCAACACTCGCGAGAACATACGAGTTGACGGTACTCTTATTGTTAGTCAGAGCAGGTTAAACGGTCGAACGGATCAGCGAGTATTTTAATGGCGTTAATTCGACAAAACACGCTGTATTGCTCGTTCAAAAAATGTTTTCTATTTCACCGGCATCCAACACTTAAATCCCTAAAAAGACATCGTAAAAAAGTGAAAGAATATACGCCAAGTGCATAAAAAAGATGTGAAATATTACATCTTTTCTAATATAATGTATAAGAAATAAATGTAATTATTAGGTGTTGGAAGAACGTTATTTATTTCGTTTTTCATTAATTAAAGTACTTCCCATCACTTTCTACTACTTTTGACCATCTTTCGGGCAGTGAATGAATACCGCGTCGGAAGAACTGTTCGTCTTTAGATGAAATCCACGAATCGAACCATTTTTTCATCAACTGATGTTGATGGTTCGCCGGGCTTAACCCATGACTTTCTGC
>NW_017305800.1:2845535-2848854 GCF_001594115.1 Trachymyrmex septentrionalis | reverse complement strand
AACTCCCCGCAAAAACACTTTATCTGGCACAAATTTTGACATATTCAATGAATTATACAGTGTTGTTATTTATGATTTCAAGAAAGGTTATGTACGGCAAATGACGTACATAACCTTTGACGTATCCTATGATAGCTGTTTACAATGCATACAGAACTATAGGTAACAACGAAATAGTGTACTGCTTGTGCCATCTCTTGTAAAACGCTACGAATTAATTCCAACACCTAATAATATTTTATTTCAAAAAGACCTCGAAGAAGTCTATTTGTACAAAACCTATTAATTCTAAAAATGTATAAGAAAGTGATTAAAATAAAAACATAAAAAAGTATATGAAGTATAAAAAAGTAAAGTAATAAGTAAAGTGCTGGACTGAAGTAAAATAAAGCAAAATAAAGTAAAGTATATGGAAGTATATAAAAATAAAATAGATATATAAAGTATACAAAAATAATATGCATAAAATAATTTGTTTATTTTCTTAGTTTGAAACTAGTAAAATCTTCAAATTTTTCTTAAAAATTTTTTCTCGAAAACAGACTATCTGTCGATACCTGAAATGTAGATTGAAATACTGTGACGAAATAATTTTTTAAACTTATTTTTTCGCTAAAAACATATATCACACAATCGGAAATGACAATCCATATGATGATCACAATAGGTTTTCAACATATATATAGAAAATGATTTATCGATCATTCATTTTAATAAAGCAATACGTATTTTATTTTAATACTCTTCCTGTTATGGATGCATTTTAAATTCATTTATAATAACTCTTTTCTATTTTAAATGATCTTAAAGTGAGTCTGCGAAAAATAATCCAAGAAAATTCTAAAGCCATTGTATGAGTGATGAATAGATTTATTTATCTTTTAACCGCATATTCGAGTCTTTTTTGAGCCGAGCAAAAATTCTCGTGTTATACACTATTATTCGTATTATAAATAAATTTTTAGTGTAAAATTAAAATAAGAGAAATAGTCTCCAATAGCCTTGATCTTGTCAAATGTTACCCAGGATGTGATCCTGAATATTCAAGAGGTTTTAGCTATCGATCGGACATCTTGCGTAATGCTAATGTACTTACTACTGTAATTTATATGCTGATATCGGCGATATTCAAACTTTTAAGCTTTATACCTATTATATTATATACAGTAGTTGGTAATACAAGGCCGATCGCACGCATAAAAAAAATTAAAATCCCCTTCATGTTCAACAGGTTGCATTCGAGAAGGAGCCGGTATTCAAAATTACCCTTCTGCCACTTTATATTTCGAAAAGTACTTAAAATGAGCAATAACTTGATTACAATGTTTTGAAAAGTTCTTGATACTAGTTATTAGATTCTGGAATCAAAAATAGGATGTCCTATTAAAAAATCAATCTTTAATAAAATTTTTGTATTTAACGTTTTTCTCGATAACGTTTTCCTCAGGAATTATTGGCTATCTCGAATTTTTTAGACATTGTATATGATACGAGTAGAGTCGATTTCCTTTTTACATTTGAAAATTAGTTTAGAAATTCAACTCACAAATCGCTTTCATTTATCAACAATAATTTATTTGTTGTATAAGAATATATAAAATAAAACGAAAATATACAAAATTTATTTTGCGTATCAAACGATGAAGGTCTGTGATTTATGAACGAAAAATGATTTGATTATGTTTCCTTATTTTTTAATCTAATTTTACCGATTTTTTTTAAGAATTCTTTTTAAGGATGCATATATAAGCGTGGCGCGTGGTAAGCGCGTGCCGTATCTCATCCCTCGGTGTTCTTCCCTCGATGGAAACTTTACCCCCCTCCTTCCCCCCAACCCCTGAGTCACGGTTCTCTCCCCATCTCCTTCTTCTTCTCCCTCATTCACCAAAATGAATCCCCCGTATACGTACGCGAGAGTCCACGTTACTCTATAAATAGAATAAGGTGGTGCACAGCTGAAGCGGAAAAGCGGAAATTTCTCTCTTTCTCTCTCTCTCTCTCTCTCTCTCTCTCTCACACTCTCTCTTCCTCTTTTTTTTGGCGCGTGCTTTCCTTAGCCTCGTATCGTATGTCTCGACAGCCGGCAGAATAGAAAGAAAAGGAGAGGAGCTGTGGAAGAAACTCGCGACAGGAGAGAGATATGAAAAGAAAAAAAATCTGCTGTAGGGTCATTTTTGGTCAGACGTGTGCTTCGGGAGCAACTTAGGGCCCCTTACATTCCTTTTCGCTTTTCTATAACTTCACTCAAACCAACCGTATTCAAACTGGAATCGTACAGAGTGCAACGAACCATTCCACTTTGGCCTTGAAAACTTGAACCCTCGAGAACCTTCCTTTTACAAAAAAAGAATTTTTAAATTAGCATGACTATGGTGTGAAGCTGCAAATTGATGATTAGAAATGATTGGAATATCGCATGTGATAATTGTTTTAACAAAAATCGAAGACATTCTTTTTTATGAGTTTTCTTCAGATAAAGAGGAATTTACGACGTTTTCACTTCTTTTTTTTTATCTTTTAGGACCAAAGAAAATGTCAGGGCGTTTGCTGCATGCAAGATACGAGACGCATGTAATTAATTAAAAAGTGTAAAAATAACACAAGCAAAACGGGGTCTAAAACGTACGAGAAGAGAATAAAAATAAAATGCAATATGTAAGAGGAAAGAGAAGAGCAGCAAAGAGATCGATACGCTTTGTTATTAACCCTCCACGATTATTACTATCGCGCACGTTTCGCAGGGGTAGCGACGAGAGAACGCAGGGGAAGAGATTAAACGGTAAAATTTTCTGGGATTGAAAAATGTGATTCGATTTTCTTGCACAGGCAAAGTCCGAAACTGCGAAGGCGCACTGCAGTACGACTGTGAAAAACGTCGACCGTTCCGAAAAGTATCGGTCAACGATCCGGAGTGAACAATAGTCGCGTTTGTGTTGATCTATAAATCTCACATTGTCGAGCCGCCAATGTTTAGCCGTCCACATATTAACCCCGGGGGTGAGAAGGCCATGCACCCGGTCATTGTTCAATAGCTGACCCCTCTAGTAGTGTGACCCCCGATTTCTTATTTATCAGGTTAGGAGCCGTTTCATCGATCTCACGTGGTACGAAAATTGCAAAATTGCGGAATTCACAATACGCCTGAATTCACATTTGCCTGAATTTTCTATCTAAATTCTTCATATAAAAAAAATTATAAATGTTATATGAAAAGTTAATAACGATTGTTATATAGCAGAACATCATTATAGCCTTTGTCTTATTATATAAAATAAACATTAATCTTAAAAAATTAATTTTTATTAATATAATTAATAAT
>NW_017305800.1:2823111-2845435 GCF_001594115.1 Trachymyrmex septentrionalis | reverse complement strand
CGCATATGTAAAATGTTATCACAAATTTGTGACGTCATTGACATGCCGTATTTCTCTCGCTATTATCTCGAAATATATATATAGATATATTTCTCTTATTATTATCTCGTAATATATATATATATCTTTCTTTTTCTTAGAAATTATTAAAACATGATAAGCTAATTAAAAGTAGTTATTTCGTATCTTGATTAAAAGATCTCCATGAAAAACTATTGTTATAAGAAAAAAAAATAAAAGAAAAGAAAAGCATTCAGATATTGAGTTACTATAAACAGACAGGACGCATGACGTTGTGTACAAAAATTTTAATTTAAGAGAATCATTTTCCACCGAGTCACGCAAGGTACGCGATTCAGTACGGAATTTTTTTTTATAAACCTGTTGCACATCCAATGTGCGCCACGTAACTTTCGATATCCCGATTCTCTATTTTCCTTTTTTTTCTCTCGTTTTTTCTCTTCGCATTTCATCAATCTCGTACAGCTCTCATTTTATCCCGACAGCTCGACAACTATTCGCGTTTATTATATATATGCAAGGTCGTATGAGATCGCACAAAAAGCGTAGAGAGATAGATAGATAGATGTCTCGTTCTTTCTTGCATAAAAAACCAACTAGTCGAGCGGGAAAAAAAGGTCTAAAGGGAAGTTGACAATAAGAGATTCCGCTTCGTGAAAATGTGAAAATTGAATAGCCAAACTTTTTCGATCGAACTTTTGTTATTAGTTCATCTTTCTTCCTTTTCTTTTCGGATTTCGAGAAGAGAGTATTATAGTGCTCCTTCGTGGCAATCATGACAAAGAGAAAAGAGGAAAGATTATACATACAAAGATAGATAATACATATAAGTTAGAGTAGAGATCGGTGACAAAAGAATTTTGAAAGCCGATGAGTGATCACCAAATTGTTACCATTTTTTATATGTTATTATAATTTTTCTCTTTTTCTTTTCTTTTCGGCTGTCAAAATTTCACTCTGGTTAAACAACTGTGAAAAACGTATATAAGCAAAGGAATCATATAATGAACAGAAAAATTTAATCTGTATCATTATTAAATATATGAAGTTACAAAGAATATTATTTGTAATAATATATCTTTTTAATATATTTTCACGGTGGAACAAATCATAAGTATATTCTCGTGTACAACAATTGTGTTTGTAAATTCTTATTTAGATGAATAAAAAGTTATGTAAGTAATCAATACATTGTGAAATTGTTCGCGCGTTCGAGAATGACGAGATTGTGTGTATTTTTTACTTTGGTGATTAAGAGATAATGTAGTTATATATATAATATACACCGCGCAATAAATTTTTTGAATTTCTCTCTCTCTCTCTCTCTCTCTCTCTCTCTTTCATTTTCAAAATAAAATATCAAACAAATGTCAAACATCAAATCTTCCATTCTTCTTAGGTATAATGAGCCCTTATTAAAGCGCCTAAGTCCGTTATAATCCTAGAGAAAAGCGAGAGTGAACATCGTAAAAACACGAAAAGCATGCACGGTATTGGTCACAGAATGGGTCAGCCCATCTATAGGTCAGCTGGCAGTTGTTTGCCTAAAAGAACCATTTGCCTGATGCAGCCTGCATGAAACTATTTGGCTGGACCAAGCGGGTCTCCCCCAAAAACATCAGTAGCTATTGCTTTCTATAAAATTTCAACCGAAGATTCGCAACGGTTGCAAATTCGCAGAAATTATGTGAATTTAGAGAGATGAACCCTTGCAACATTTCCAAGTCATGATATCTTACTTAGATTACGTACTTATAATAATGAGAATTTAAAAAAACTAAATTGAAAAAAAGATTTTCAAATAGTTTACATCATGTTTATCTAGAAAAGCAAAAAATTGAAATTATATAAGCTTATTTAAATCACGCTTTTTTAATAATTTAAAAAATTATTTCGGGATCTAGGTTTAAATATGTATTGTATCTTCCGAAAACGATTTATTTGAAATTTTTTAATTATAAAATATGAATAATAAAGAGCATACAGCCACAGCACAATAGATGTTAAACAAGTCATATTTAAAATTCCAAATAAATAAATAGACTTTTCGGTCAAGATTTGATCATTATCAGTACACAAAAAGATGACAAAAATGAAAGTCTTACAAAACGCTAGTCGGAAGATGTTAAAATAAAAATTACATAGAGAATTAATAAGCAAAAGGTACATACAATTACAGCCACAATGATCGCAATTTAAATGTTAAAATAATTTCTTCTCGCTTATGGTATGAGATAACAACATGAATAGAAATCAGGAGAGTTAAAAAAAAATGTTACAATCTTTTGATAAAATAATCTGTTGCAATTTCTATTTTTTCTTAAGAAGCGATGAGAAACTTCGTGTAAAGATACGGAATTTCCAAGTTCTATTAAGAAAAATCTTTCCTTTATTTTCAACATTATCAATACTATAACAAATTAATTTGAAATTGTGATGTATCAAAATTTACCACGTATCTTGGCACAAAACTCACTAGTACAAACTAGAATGTATAAAAAAATCTTTAGTACGATATTAAAATTTACTTTTGACAATAATGAAGAGCCGTCGGAACCGGTCATAAGCTAGAGTATTTATATTAGGAGAAGAAAGGAAAGGACAGGTGAAAGGAGAAATGCTAAGAGTGAGTGATGGACTAAGCCAGGGTAGAGAGGAACTTCAAATGAGTGGGAGATAAGTTTCAGGAAATTTATCTCTTTATTATTTATATTTTGTAATTGTTCAGCCACTTTCAAACATTTTACTTTTCTTTTAATTATCTTATTTAAACGATTTTGTTTTGTACAACAGAAACTTGTATATCCAGGGATTCTACGACTAAAAGATTTTTAGACACGATTTGACGTGTATATGTAAAAAGGGTGGAGTGTATCTGAAAAAAGGGTGGAGTTGCAGCTGCATCTTTTCAGGTATCTCTGCCGACACAGAGAGATTTCACTTTTGCAGAAAACCATTTCCCTTTTATTTTTTGCTAATATAATTTATCATTTTCCTCTCTGTTCTACAAAAAGTGTAACAATAAGGACAATTTGTACTATTTTATCATACTGTGTAAAACATTATTTCTACATTTAGCGAAATCAATCGTTTCTTTTTTAAATAGAAGTTATGATACAATAAAAGTATATATAAGGTTATTAAAAATTTGATTAATGTAAGAAAAGGATGTGTTAATACATTATTATAAATTATAAGGGTTTTAAGAAATTATAATATATACGTTTTACAAAAAATAACTCACAGTCCGTCTAAGCATTATAAAAATTTGACTTCAACAAAATTTCGAGAAAATATGTCTTGAATTATATATATATATATTCGAAACTACCATCAGAAAACTGAATTATCTGATTTTTCATTTTAAACTCTTAAAAATTCATCTTAAACTTTTAAAATATTCTGAATATACCTCATTAATTAAAGAAGATTTATGTCACAAAAAATGTCACTCGTAAATTTTGTTAAGTATTCCAGTTTGCCAATTTTCTACAAAAGAGTTTGATGACGGTCACATTCAAATTTGCAAGAAATTTATGGCAAAGATTTATTTAGAGAGTTACGAAAAAAAGAAAAGTGTTCTATTGCCGACCTTATTATTTTGCATTCTGCGTCCAAAAAAGAGTCAAGAAAAAAGATAATGCATAACAATGTGTGACCTAAAAATTCAAAATCCTTTCTACTTCTATTATACTTTCTATTCAGGTTAATAATAATAGCGTAAAAACAATTGTTCCCATATTATCATAAATATAGTACTCACTTATTTACTGCTTCCTAATTATTTAACAATAATGATAATAGTTGTATTTTTATTCTTATCTTAAAAAATAATTAATCTCATTTAAAATAAGTGATTGTTGTTCTAAAAACAATATAAATAATCTGAAGTATATCATGATTAGACATCGCGCTGTTTTTATGTGCATGCATCTTTTAATGTAAAAAAAATTATAAATTTATAAATCGAAGCTAATGTCAAATTTTTTAATTAAACAATGCATCTTATTTCAGAAAGTTAAATTTATTGAAATGTGTGAAATATTATTTTTATCGAACTTATTTCTTTAAAATCAATACGTAATTCAACATGCAATAACATTGCTCTTTAATAATTATAAATAGAAAGTGTGAAGTTATAAAAAAAAGTACAAAATATTAAAAATATATAAATAGTACTGAAGAAATTGAGAATTATTAATGTATCGAATCGCGTATAAAAAATTTGCGGACTCTTTTTTTTAAATTTTATTAATTGCAGTAAAAGTGTTCTTCAGTATTTTTAAACAATTTCTTTAGTTAATTTTTTCTTGTATAAATGTTTACTTTCGATAAACTGAGATAATAATGGAGCAACAAATGTAATAGTACAAATGAAATGAAACATAATTTTAAACTACCCGGAAAAAATGTTATATATATAATTATATAAAAAAATTAATGTATTTTATATACAATTATACATTATGTACAATTATACAATTATACATTACAATTATACAATTATGTATAAAATATGTCCATATGTATATAACATTTTTTCTCGGGTACATGAATGTCAAGTAAAATGGAGTTTATAAAGCACCAGTCTGTCGCCGTTGTATTTGTAACAAAAGATTTTTATATGACACGTTTTTTGTTTAGTTTTTATAAAAAAAAAGAGTGGACAGTTAGAATTATGATGTTTACCTTTAGTGTGTCAGATAAAAAAAGGAATGAATAAAAAATGCAGCCAACATTTTCTTTGATTCAAACTGCCATAAGAAGCAACCAGTTCGAATATTCATGTAAATTTATTTTAAAATGCGTTTATCAGATAATGCATTGAGCAAAAACATAACTAATAGAAATAATTTAATGCAATTGATAATTGTCATCTTTTTTCTTGGCTATTTAACCAAAAAAAGGATAAAAATTTAGGCCTTTGTTGAATAGTTTTTTTTTCCACAAAATATGATTCAAAATAACAAAGATATTTTGAAAAAAAAAATTTCACGCATTTTAATATCAGAATTTATTAGAATTCATATTATGGCTTACTGGAAGATAGTAATTTGCATTTAAATGAGAATATAAAAAGTTATATGCATAATGACAGAAAACAAATTATTTAGCTAAAAGATATTTTTTTTTATATACGTTTTACATTTCGTGTATGCCATTATTTGTCAATTACTTACTTTTTTATTTATTTATAATTTCTTTATTTATAATTTACTTTTTTATTTATTTTATTTATACAACGCGCGCATATTGCTTATGTGGATTGTACTCCCATTTTAGAAAAAGCTTCTGTTTTAAAATATCACGTTTTAATAGTAGTTTCTGCCTACTTTTCAGTATTAGGGAAAGGATGCAAGCTGTCTACATTAGAAAGAAAACAGATTGCGTTTGCCAAAAAAAGAATCTTTGAATAATAGCGCGAAACATAAACTGTGGATTTTATATTCTTTCGAAATTGATTTAAATTAATTGAAAGTGAATTATAAAATTTGTTTGTTGATACAAAATTACTGCTTTAATTTTCAATATGTCTGTTGATTATAAATTAATCTTCCGTCGGCGAACGCAGGATCTTGCGAGACGCGTGAGTTAGAATTGTTTGCTTTTTTCAACTATAAAAAAAGTTAATAAATGGATATTTGATTCTATGATAAATATGTTTTTATTTCACCTTCTACATATTTGAAATAATTTACAACGTATTATAATAAAAAAAACTACTTTTCAAACGTTTTAAAATAATATCAGTCTGAGGTCACATTTGACTGTATTCGCCATGCGTCCGCTGTAAGCAATCTAAGGATTTTGTGTCTTCGAAATTTTCTTACTCAAAATAATGCAATCAGCATGTCGCACACTACATGCAGTCAAATATTTAATTTTGATTATTACATTTCTACCGCTAAAACACTTTTTATCTTTGCAGAGTGTTTCAAAAATTTAGAGCTTTAATTTTAATAATAGATTTTTTGAAAAACTTGAAATTTCATATGAAAACATTATTGTAATTGTACAAATTTTATTGAAAATTATATATAATTATATATAATTTTATAAGTAAATTAATGTTAGACAAAAAACATGTATCTTAATTGCAATTACATAATAATTTTAATAATATTCTTGAAGCTTCCACAGGTGCTTTCTATGTTCAGTTCATTCTTGAAATGCCATTTCGTGACCCTTGTAGCCGACTTCATCAGAAATGAATCTGGACACGGAGGAAACCCGCGAAACGCATAACTTTTATATAACAATTTTAATATTTGTTAAAACATAATTTGGTATTTCTTAAAATAAAAAGGTAATTTATATTTATTAAATAATATTTAAAAATATTTTAAATAGTAAATCATTCGTTAATATTTATCATTTAATTATTTTACTTGCCACCAAACTGCAATTTTGATTAATAAGGCAAACTTTCTAATTTCTTAATTTGAAACAAAAAATCGTACGGTAAAATACCGTTCTATAGTTTATGGGAAAAACTAGCGTTATAACAGTGAATTCATAACCCTTAAGCCACAGAAATTTCTTTTGTTGAAAGAAATTCTACGTATTATAGGAAGCGAGGGTGGAACCGGAGGAGGGGATTTGCTTGTTAAATTGTACGGTCTTGCTTCTATTGGACAGATGGATCCGGAAGAGAGGGTAACTTTAGGACAAGACAACCTAACGCTGGGACTTACAAGTAGTGTTGTTTCGGTTCGATTCGGTACCGTTCGGTTGAGATCTTTTCCGAGTCTTTTCATGTATTTTGATATATGCTGAGATTTTGCTTCTGGAAAGCAAACTTGATTCGGATTGTCTAAGTTCTCAGTTTGGATTGTCAAATTTCTGATCGCAATAATTTGATGTTCGTATTAATGCGAACTATTAATCTACGTCGCTAAGTTAATCTAACATTTATCCAATCGATTTTTTGAATTTTTAAGAAATTATAATTTCAGATCTATTGAGATACTATTTCGTCTTGTTATGGACGTTAAATTAATAAAAAAAAACGTAACATTTAAGTAAAGGAAAATCTTTGAAATGGATCGATAACTTGTGTCTTCAGAATATGTTGATAACATTATATAGTATGATTTATCATGGTTTTAAGGCATTATAAAAAGTAAGAATATTTATTAAAAGTGTATAGTGAAATATATCAGTATTAAATCTTCATTTGGAGACGAGCTGAGGAATAAATGGCATTCTAAAGCATCTTCAGAACGACGAATTTGACACGTACAATAAAACAAGGTACAACTGCAATATTATTCTATTTTGATTAAATTCTTTATAGAGAGAAATCTAAATTCTTTACAGATAAAATTCTTTGTAGATTAAATTTTTTATAGATTCAATTTTTTTCATAGAGAGAAAAAGTAGAGTTAAAATTCCTTCACAGTTAATCAGAAATTAGTTTCTATTTAATTAGCATTTGAGAGAAAACTTGGTCACGATATAAGTCTCTTTTTTCTCTTATTTCTTATTTTTTACTTATTTATTTTATTTTTTTACTTACACAAGAATGAATAATAGTGTGATAAATTTCTTTATAGCGCGGTAGATATTTTTTATGCAAAAAATATATAAAAAATTTTTATTATTCAGAAAAAATGTGTTATTATAATATATTGATCTTATTTATATCTACAGATTGATATTCAAAAGATACAACGTACTGTTTGTATCCTTTTATCTTCTTCTCAAATTAATATACCAAGCTATTGTAAAAAATAAATATAACTTATTTTTTTAGAATTTTTTAGCAACTTATGAAGCTGTTTTCTTTTTTATTTTTATATTAATAAGATTATTTGATTGCACTGAGGTACATTTTATTTATTATCATTAATTTAACCATTTTTCAGTCACATTACAATACATTTTAATATTTGACTTATCAGCAATTTTTCTTCACCGCGCTCTGTCACGTTATCTCTATTCTATTCTGTATTGTTTGTCGATTGAAATTTCGAGTGTTATATTCATCGTTGCTTTGCCGTTTTCTATTTATTATTATGATCTTGACATACGTCTCGCTCGGAATTTCGAAATACCAACGTCGTTTTGACCTTTAGAGAATAATGCTATTTGTTCGGATTTCGGAATTTCAAAGCAGGAAAACGGTTATTGTTAAATGTATCGAGAAAAATATTCACTTGCGTATTGGCCTTAAGTTATTGGTCTTAAATTCGAAGCAATTGCACTTGCTCTCCAAGAAAATGTACTCTCAAAGAAGAGAGTACTTCTTCTTTTTGTTTTCTACACAATTAAAAACGCATTTTTTAACAAATAATATTTATCAAATAAATGAGATATTTTTTATTATAGAATTAAAATATAAACTTTTTTATACAATCTGGGTCATTGTTGTAAGAATTGTGAAAATTGTTATTATATAACTTATATTTACATTTGAGCAATAATTATGATAAATATTAATTAAAAAACAATACTCTGCAAAAATCAATATAAAAAAATGAATCTTATTCCTATTTTGCATGTGCTCACATTCCTTACTATGGCATTATAGAATTCAAATTCTAATGAAAAAAACCTTCCAAAATATATAATTACGCTTTTTTTTCACATTAAAACGTTACTTTTGTGTTCAATTGTGTTGCCGTTATCCATATAAAATCGCTCAGTTTTTGCACACTTTCCTTAAGAAAAAGTGTAGCAGTTCTAATTTTTTTCGCGTAGAAAGGGAAACAATTTCAAAGAGAATGTCAAGTTTAATTTATGATCACAGTCACAAGTATGTGTGCCGGACCTAGGTTAAATGTAAAATCAGTAGGATGCCGTTTTTAAAAGTAAAATCCTTTAGATTTTCTGCTCTAGTTAAATAATGCAACCCTAAAATAAAGTGTGAATCGTTTCTCATCGGAAGGGAAACACATAAATCGTTTTTTATTTTGCTTAAGAAATTCTCGTAAAAGAGAAAGCGAAAATAATTTGTAAAAAATTTATATCAATGAAAATATGAAATAAAGAGGCATTATTCCAAAGTTCGCTGCTATTTTTTTATAACTTTTTAAAGTATTAACAATTTATGTTTAAACTATAATTTACATTTAGATTTATATTTTCACAATTGGAGAAAGATAAATCGAATAAAATTAATACAATGTGTAAATTTTGAATAAATCAAACAAAAATACAATTTTTTTTAAATTTAAAAACATTTAATTTAATATTTTCCAAACTTTTGTTTCATATGTTAATATTATATTAATGTTTTATTGTTATTTTTATATCTTCTTATTTAGAATTTTTTTTGGGATTTTAGATTTAATTATTTATAAGTTAAAAATTATGTACTATTAATTACATATTGTTCGGTATATAAAGTAATAAAGTAGTAATTTTTTATGAACAATTATTTTTTAATAATAAAGTCACATTTGATTATGATTATTTGAGACTTCAAAAATTAAATTGTTTTTATTCGTTACATACTTCAATATTATCTAAAAAAAGGTCTTGGAAAGCAAGTGATGAAATCTGCGTAAGTGATGAAAATTTACAAAAAACTGTCGAAAATTATACCTGTAGAGTAAGATTTTTACCATAGAATTATGGTAGGTAAATGTTATTTTTTAAACTCTCTTTAGAATGCGACGACAGCTAAAGTAAATGTTCTAATAATGGCCTATAATGGCCGGACATGGTCATTCAAGTATATCCGACCACATTGAAAAATAATATTTATTATTCATTTTAATCATTACAAATGGACACAATAGGTATAATAAAAAAATCTTCTTAAAAAATATCATGAATTATATTGTTTGTTGACAACTTACGCTTAACGTCCAACCATTGGAACATTTATCTTAAGCCTTTTCTATTTCATTCGATACAGTTCGCTACAATTAATTAAATCAAAATTACTCGTATTTTTAAATTTGCAATATTTTACCAAGATTTATGAAAAATTACATTGTAATGAGAAATAATTTACATTGTAATGAGAAATAACGTGCTTCCAACATGCATAAATTAAAATATTATTCATAATTGCGCTTGCAATTAGTGATTTATTGTTTCTGTAAATGCAATCTAAATTCTAAAAATTTTGTTGTAATGCCGTTACATTGTTATAATAATAACCATTATTATTCGTTATCTTATGATCTATTCTGTAATCCTGTAGTCCTTTGTAATTTCTATAATACGACAACTATGAATCAGAATGATCAAAAAATCATCCTTACAGTCATTTTGTTCATTATACGTACTCTGAATAATCTTAAAAATTTAAAAATCGTTTTTATTTATCGTGGTTATGCGTGCATAGTTTATCTAACAAAAAGTGAGAATGGTATAATTTTTGTCGACAAATATTAGAAAAACGGAAAATTCTGAGAAACCAAAGTAGAAATAGATTCGACAGATTTAGTTCAAATAGAGATTTTTATCTTAATAATATTAACTCATTATTAATAGAAAGCTTTCAAAATACCAGGCAGTTATTGACAATAATGGCGACTAAATTTAACTAATAAAAAAACATTGTAATACTAATTTAGTACTAATTTAATAAAGTATACTTTTTTCATCTTTTATTATAATAAATAGTTTTATATTTAATAGTTATGTCGATCACGCTTTTATATACTCTATGTGTTATTATTACCAAATTATTTATTACTATTTGCAGTGTTGATCAATAAATTATATAAAGCTTAAGCTTTACTTACGTCTTTTGAGAAAAAGACTGACAAAATATCCGAATAATCTTGGATTAAAAAAAAAGAGATTTAAGATTTTTTTATTTCGTTCATTAATTTATTGATTTAATAATATTATTTTATTAAACAATAAATATAAAAAAATTAAAATTTTAATCGATCTTTTCCGTTACAATTTTTCACGTTCCGTTAGGTATATTTCATTTGTTATATCTCCAATGCATGTGGTGATCCTAATCCTTTCTAATCTTATTTTTGTTCTTTTTCCACGTTTCAAAGATTGGCAAAATGAAAAGATGCGAAACAAATTTAGAAATCCTGAGACAGACGCCGAAGCTACAACAAAAGCAACATCAGGAGCAACAAAAACAACAAAAACAACAACATCATCAACAACAGACCGACATTATCGAAGAGCAACTATGTCTCTTTCTCCAGCCCACCACGTCTGCTTGGGGTGATAGAATGGTGAGTAATCGTGTCCAACCCCTCTCCAATTGAGCTTCATCTCCCTACTTCTTTCTTCCTTTCCTCTCAATACGCATCATGTACTTTATTCATTCTCTCTGGACCCGTCCCCTTTTATATTCGACAAAATGTCGGCGATGGAAGTCGTATATCGATGTTGTATCAATCGAATCTTCGAAGTTCAAACGTGAAATATTTTTTTTTGCTTGCACCTATTACGTTTCTTATTTTTTATCACGCCGAATATATGTCGTTAATGAAATAGATACAAGAAAATTTTAAATGTTGATCTGCAAATTACATTTAGAATATAAGATCAAGTTTTCATTCATTGTCTCTTAATGATTTAGAAGAATTTCTCAAAATATGAAGTTCTTTATATATTATGTAGGTAATTAAATCATTCAGTTCTAAATTTTTAATATATTTATTTTTTGTAAACAAGACTTTCTAAGAATTATTTTTATTTTTTCTAAAGGGTGTACAACTGGCGGATGAAACTAATAACAATTCCAATAATAACAATTCCAATTTCTCGTTCGCCCATTCGATTCCAAGCACGTCCGATATGAGAACGGGTACTCTATCGTCTTCGAGGAATAATAGCTTATCATCTATATCTAGTCTAACCGAGAGTACCACGAACAATAATCAGTCATTCAGTGATGCACAGTTACCTAGAAAGTGTAGATTATGTTCCTACGTTGCGAATTCCAGGTATAGTTGGGTGTAATGTTAATAGTCTAATGTTAAGTGTCTAATATTAATTTGTTTATAATTTGTTTCTATAGTTGTGAACTACATACAGCTATATGTAAATCGCATTAGAAGATTAGTCGGTTGAAAAAAGAGAAAATTTTAGAGAGTAAATAAATAAATAATATTGGAAAAATAAATGGAAGATGTATACAAAATGTATATCTTCCATGTTATTTGTACAAATATAAATTAGAATATTCAATATTCCATGAGTATGACAATACTTTGGCACTCACGTGCGTTTTTAAAAATCTATTTTATGAAATTGAAAAATATCTGTTGTTCTGGTTAAAATTAAATGTAATGACCTCTCTAATTGCATTCGCTATCAACCTCAATAAAATAGACTATTATTGTTTAAATGTAATATTTTCAGAATGCAGTATATCGAGCATATAATCACTCATTCCATGTTCACGAAAAATTCATATGTGGAAAATGACGATTTAAACGGATACGTTGATGATGACATTGAAGACTTCGAGGATTCCGGTAATGAATTAGTCAAAGGGAAGAATGAATTAGTCAAAGGAAAGAAGAAAAATAAAATTTCTAAGCCAAAACCATGCAGCAAATGTGACTTTGTAGCAAAGACGAAATTGGCGCTTTGGTTGCATTTACGTCAGCATTTCACACAGGAAGAATGTTCCGGCTTCGTCTGCAACTCGTGCCCATTCGCCACCACGCTCAAGCATCATATGACATTCCATTGGTTTAGTGCTCATGATGATTTTAAAGCATACATATGCTCAGAATGTTCATATGCATGTGTGAGTAAATCAATGCTAACTAGTCACATGAAAACGCACTCGGAAGTCTATCAGTACAATTGCGGCAACTGCTCATACAAGACTAAATTCTGCAATGCAATGAAAAAACACCTAAAAGATAGTAAGCATCAACCAGGCTTGGTATTGAATCCAGACGGTACGCCGAATCCATTCGCCACTATCGATGTTTACGGTAATAAACGCGGACCCAGACGAAAGGCGTTTGTAGAAGGAAAAAAAGAATTGACAGAAACCATCGAGGATATACCAACAAATTTAAGAATAACTTCCCCGATTTCATCGATTTCAACTCCGTCAGCTTCGGTTTTATCAATTCCGAAGTCATCAACTTACAACTCTACAACCTCAGACTCGCCGAATTCAGTTACGGATCAGCCATTGGACCTTAGTATGTCCACAATGACAAAAAGACAAAATCAGTCACAATTGGCCAGCATCAGTCACTTTTCAAAACGTAAGCGTAAAGCGGTAAAACTAGAATATCCCACAATAACAATAAGTGAGAAAAAATTTCACATAGACGACAACGTCACACAAATCCAAAATAAAGATCAAACGGAATCATCTCTTTCAACACTTCTAACGGCAAGTCAATCTGATCTCCAGGAAACAAATACGACACAAAATATAAATATATATAAAACATCATTTATTTGTTATCATTGTTGCATTATTTTTGCGAATGAGATCATGTACGCAGTACATATGAGTTTTCACAAAGTTAAAAGCCCTTTCACATGTGCAGTGTGCGATCAGAAGTGCGCAGATCAAATTACATTCTTTTTACACCTCATTCAAACAAAACACGAGTAAATACTAAAAAAGATGGCATGCCATATAGATTGCCTAAGAAAAGTAAACTAATCTAGTCAGAAATGTAAATGTATTAATTAGAGACATGTAAAAATCATATCGGTAAATTAGTTCCTATTTAAAACTATTTAAAAAATATTTAAAAAAATATTTTGTAAATGTAATATCGCCCTCTAATTTTGGCGTCATTAATCAAAAGTGTGGATTGATCTAAACTCATATTTTCATCTGTTGCCGGCTGAGAATCGAAGATCAACATCGATGTTGAGGGATTATCTTAGCAGAAAGATCTTAGCAGAAAAATGATTATTGACATCAGTCGTGTTAGCTACGTGTTTGACATGTTCCATATCATTGAGTAAATATCTATAGGTATTTTGTAATAAACGGGAAATCTTCTTCTGTTCATTATCATCTATTTGAACGTGTTGCGATATTTTGGAACAAAAGGCGACATAAACGGACACGTTAAACGGATTATCTTCAAGCGACAATTGACCGTTAATGTTTGGATTTATTCCGTTCTCATTGTTTCATTTTATTAAACAAATTATTTAACGTATTAACTATGACTAGAGAATGACTTTGACTGGAGTTGATATCTGAACTGGCGATCTTTGAATTGTTGTTATCTGGACTGGCGATCTTTGAGTTGGCACTGGGAACGGACAGGTATTGAAACCAGTATAATTACTGGAAATTTAATTGCTATTTTTGTGATAATGGATATAGATTTTTATTTGAAAAAGTCTCATAGAATATTTATAGAAATTATGAGATTGGTTTCAAGCCTGATAATAACAATAGAAAAAGATGTAAAAAGGGACTGGTTTTCTTTTTCTTTAATAATATTTTTCTAATAGAAATTTTGCACAAAAATTTGTATTAATACAATTTTTAAAACATTAAAAATTGATGTACTCATATAAAGTTAATTGATTAGTTTTCATTAAAATTTGATTTTAATGATTATGTAGAGCTCTATCAGCTTTCTCTGAAATTATGTAACTTTCCTAATACCCATATCAGACTACAGATTGAAATTAAAATTGAGACTGAATTTGACTAATCAAAGTAAAGTTTACTAAACTTAATATTAGTTTTCTTTCTTCTAATTTGTTAATTTCGATCTCAGTCTCAATACCAATATCTAGTTTGATACGAGCATAGTCTGATACGGACATAATATTATATAATGCAAATTTTTTGCACAAAATTTCTTTTCGTATCTTACGCAACATGCGTAATTGTACGTTCAAGTAATAAAAAAAAAAGTGTAGTCACAAAACTATAGTATATTATTAGACAGAAATGAGTTTATTTCTCTTGATTTCAAACATATTACATTACTTTTTTTTTACTATTCTTCGTCTTTCTACATTATTATTATTTTCTAATTGCTAATCTCTTTTTCTTTTTTCGCAATAATATCGATTATTAAAATAAAGAGCAAATATGTAAATTATTTTAAAATGCTTCGACTTTTTTCTGAATAGAAAAACAGAAGAAATTTTTGGACTTCTAATATTATATTTTTATATTTCTTTTGATAATTCAACGATTCAGGATAAGATACATACATCTATGTAGTGCAATTTATTTAAATAATTACTTTTATTCTTTTCTGTTGAACTTATCGATATTATGCGAATTACTCTGCATGTAAAGATTTAATAGCAAAATAAATATATAGTTTAAGTACAATATTTTATATTATTCAGTATTTTATTCAAGTACGTAGCTATTCTCTCTTATATAATACTTTTCTTATGTATCAACTATTTTATTATTTTTGCCTTTTAGACTGTTTAGACTTGGCATAAAAATATTATTACAATAATTATATATTATCATCAAGAGATTAATGCTTCTTTATAAAAATTATTATACAAAGCAATAAAATTTAAAGAATTGAGTCTAATAAATATCTATATGTAAATATGTATCTATATGTGAGAGTGTATAGATTATAATCAAATGCATGTATATTTTGTGATAAATTTTAAAGTATTGTACTTATACAATTCTTTGGTAGCTAATGGACAGCTAATGTGCAATTTTAAATTTATATAGATCGAATAAACTCAAGTAGCGATCAGATTCTATCTTTATCAAAATTACAATGCGTTTAGTACATTGCGTCATATTTTAAAATCATGCAATACATCAGGATACACACGATCAGGAATGTGGATGAATATTCTGTTTGTTAAGAAACGCTCAAAAACTTTTATAAAGACGGTGTATATCAAACATATAACTGCTTTAAACGTGCCGATGAATCTGATCTTCCTGACGGAAAATTGGTCTATAATTAGACAGATTGGATTAGATTAGACGCTAATATAAATAATTGTTTTATACGTCACGTGCAACATAATATTATTGATATTGAATGCAAATTCTATATATTGATTTGCAATCAATATCGTATGCAAAAATAGATATACAATGATAAGAAGAGTTCATGGCATGCAATGCATTAATTCTTTTTTTAATTTGCAGGCATAGAATAATCTAATAGACAGCTGCATATGCTAGCAAATACGTAAAAAAGAATTAAAATAATATTTTGCTGGAAAACTTTTACAAAATATTAAACTGTTAATTGCTTTCACATGTCACGAGCTAACTTTGAGTGAACAAATAATAGAATCGAACTGCCAAAATTGCAAAATTTATCAAATCAGAGTCAAGACAAATATATAATAAATTGAACTTTTTTTCGTAAAGTTTTACAAATAAATTAGACCGAATGTTCGAGCGTTATAACAAATATTTTCTGAGTTTCTACAATATTTTATTAGCTAGAATTCACATTGTCCATTTATTTACTGAAGGTATACCAATACAAATTCTTTATGAGTTATTTCCAAGATCAAATTTAGTTCTTTTGCTTAGCACAGTGGTTCATTATATATATCTACGACATTAATAATAACCGATTATATCCCTGGTACAATATTATTTAATGTCGTATTGATATAAAATACAGTTAAAAGTGTTTAAGCAGTTATATGTGTACATAAAGTTATAGTTCTCATAATAGAGAACTATCTCGATGACATAAGTAATTATTATTTAAATATTAAATCTTCGATATAATAACTGACATTTAAACAAATTGTAGTCGTATACGAGAAAATTTTGACGCATTTTTCTTCCTTTATACATATACGTATATACCGAAGTATTAATAATAATCAGAAATAATGCTATTTTTAAATTAAATATTTTCCCCATTTTTAATAATCAGTGGATTGGATTCAGAAAACGAATCAAAAATACGTTATTACGGCGAAATTCAAATTTACTTAATAAATCATTTATTTGTTACTGCATTCTATTTAAAAATGAGATATATACTGCATACACTTTATATCAATTTCAGAATTTAAAGATTAAGTTCCTTTAGTCCAAAGAATTCTATTTTATAGATATAATCAAAGATTTGCAGATGTAATTATATTTTTATTTACTAATGAAACATTACTTGTTAAAATTTGTATACAAGATCTAGAAATTTGATGTCAAAATTGTATATTATAATCTTCGGTGTATATATACATATATATATATGTGTATATATATATATATATATATATATATATATATATAAAGGATTATATTAGTTATTATAACACTTTTATGTATTTCGATTTAAATTTAACACTGCTTGTAGTTATGAGATTTTTTAATCTCAGTATGCTTTACATATGCAAAAATAATTATTTACAAATTACATTTTTGTCATTTAAGACATTTTTGTCATTTTTTTATTATGTTCATATATGTTTTGAGTTTTGTTGAAACTTTTCAATAAAAAAAGGAATTTAATACGTATTACAAAATTTTTTCTTGTAAATGTTTTCCTAAAATTTAAATTAATATCCTTGTGATTAACTTTTATTTATAAACCTGAACATAATAATGCACGTGTATTTGTTTCTGTTTTGTACAATATGTTTCCTCCATGTTTTGTGTGATACTTTGATAATTTCAATTTTATGTATTATTGATGTCATAAAAGTCTTACGTATAATTTATTACATAAATGCTCTAGTCATATCTTAAAAGACACAGAAATTGTGTGTATATTTTTAGCATTTAAATATATATATAAGGCAAAAAAATTATTTTAATTTTTGTTTGGACAAGAACAAAAATATTTTATCTACGTATGATGTCAATGATACAAAAATGTACGTTGTCCTAGTAAAATATTATGTATATCTCGAACACATGATAATTGTTACTGACTAAAACTAATTTTATCATAAAAATATAATACAATAGAATATATTTCTGTTAATTGTTCGAGATAAAATACTAAAAATAATTTTGTTTTTTTAACAAAAACGAATGTAAGATATGGATATACTTGTGTAATAAATTATTTTTAATGTTTCCTGTTTAGACTCAAATTGCTGTGTGACTTTTTAACAATCCTTGGGGACTATCATGTACAACATCGACTGCCTTGTGTTTGGAATTGTATTCTCAACAGAAATGCTGGAAAAACTGTCACAAGATCATAAAAGTTTCTTTGAAGCACATTTACATCAGTCATATTTAAATAAATAATCTATAAAATTTTATGGATGGATTAAATAAAAACATGCTTACGTTAATGTCTTATAGTGAATTCAATCAGAACTTTGCATTATTAAGGTAAGGTCGCCTATTATGGGATAAACTCCTAATATAAGACAGCGAGGTTTCTGCTAAACTAATAAACGCATATATTCGGTTCTATCATGAACTTTTTACTCTTAGTGTGAAACTTGTTTAGTAAAAAATTCATTATTAGACACATGTGTGTCGTTGCAAAAAAAAGATTTATAAAAAAAATTTAAATGTTGTCAAATTTTATTGTGATTAGACTTCAAATTTTGTTTCATATATAATATAAAAATAAATATTGCTAATAAAGTCTGTATGCAGTGATCGAGTAAGATCGTATTCATAGAAAAACACATGATACAGTGATTTGTGTAAAGATTTGATTTGGTGATCGTGAAACCGCAAGGCTTGGAAGTCACAATATGAGATACTTAGGGTATTCCTAGCTAACATGAGAGCATCTAAACAATTTAATACCTCAAAGCATATTATTAAATGGAACGTTAAAAATGACGATTCTATTGTTAAGATTACTCACACACATACATACATACTGATATACACGCACATCGAAAAATTGTATAATTATTGTGTATAACATTTAAATTCTTTTTGTTCTTACTTGCACATAATATAATAAAAGAGTATATAAAAAGCTTATTTTTATTTTTTTCTTAGTTTTCTGTTATGTCGCCTCATACAAGAAAACCCTTGTATCTCATATTAGGAATCCTTTTTTTAAATAATCGGCATTTTTGATAAAAGTTTCACATACAACAAAGTATAATTATTATTAACTGCTAACTTTTGTTAATTTAACATAAAAGTTAATTTAACATAAAGGTAGAAATTCAGGTTACAAATTAAATAAATTACAAGCCTTTAAAAGAAGGTATCTCATAATTGGCGATTTTACCTTATAGTGCGTACTGTGCATACTAAAAATTGTATATTGATTTAATTTGAGTGTGAAAGTAAAATGTAAAAATTTCAAATTATATTACTTTCCCGACTTAAAACGTTTCTATATATTTATATTAAACACATACCTTTATCGTCAATATTTGTATACGATGGCTTTAATATGCATCGATGCGCATTGAGTGCGTTCAATTGAATTTGCTGTCAGAAAAATGTAAAAGATAATTTTGAATAAATATAGAAGAAGCGTGTATTATTTGATTATACAAAGTTATACAGATTAGATTTTATTTTTTAAGTAAAACATCTTTTAGAAACTTTCCTGAGTTTGAAAAATAAAAACGTTGGCAGACACATTTATACTTTTGTAAATTATATAAATTATGTACTTATTTATACAATTTTATATATTTTAAATAGTACAGTTATATAATATTAAAAAAAGGCAAAAAATGTGTTTCTGTTAAAAAAAATTACAAATATTAATTTGACAGCTTCGAAAGAATGACTTTAACTTTGAAATGAAATTGTGTTGGTTATATTTATTCTTTGAAACAACTTAAATCAAGACTGATAATATTTATATATACATGTCATTTTAAAAACCATGGTATATGTTCCTATATTTGATAATTTACTTTTATAGAGAAATTAATGATTAAGGTATAACTCTTTGTAATAATTACTATTGTTACAAAGATTAATTACTATTTGTTACAGTTACAATTGGCAAATTATCATAGTAAACTGATAACTTTGAAAATATATCAATCTATAACATTGATCTACCATTTTAGGAGATTGATGATATCTGAGGATTTTACCAAATATGTGTGTACCAAATATGTCTGTATCATAATAAATAGTAATGTTTCTAATTTATTATTTTTTATTGTTAGGTTTATCATTATAGATAAAAGACATTATTAATTAAGCGTGAATATATAACAAAATATGTATAAAAATATATTTAACATATTATATTTTAATATATTATAATACTAAATTATTTGTATTAATTTTATATTTAATATAATAAATTAATGTAAAATTTTGTTTTACATGTATAAAAGATGTGTAAAAAATTATATTTTATATGTCTATCTATTTTTCAAATTATCTTTTCCCAACTTATGCAATTAAATACTTGCAAAATCAATACAGTGTGTTCTAAATTAACAAATTCTTTTTTTTTTATAAATCTTTTAATTAATTTACAAATAATTCTGTCTACATAGTAATGTTAGGACAATAAAATTTATTTCAAATTTTTTTCAATACAAAATATTAAAATCGGATTAAATACTAATAAATATTCTGTTTAAGTATTAATAAATATTTTGACCTTCTTAACAACAAAAATTCGCCGAAAATTGTCCGATTATCAATATTAGAATTATTTAACATAATAATTTAAATAATCAAACTGGGTAAAAATCAACAAATTTTTGCATAAATTATGAAACATTATAAAAACAAATAAGTTTATATTCTTAATTTATATTTGTGTGTATACATTGTGTACATACACATCTTCGATATTTTCTAATAAAAAGGTTGAAATAGTTTAAAATTTAGTTTGCAATTTGCTTGCACCACTTATCTTAAACAAAAGCTGAAATGCGCAACAGTAGAATATATGTATATCTGTGCAAGAAAAAAATAAATAAAATAAAATTATATAAATTGATCAACAGAAAATTGATTTTAAAGCTATGGCACATAATACGATAGACGAAAGTATTGTCACAGCTTGGACGCCGGATTTATTTGGTCCTGTTTTTAAGAAAAAGAGTTTGACAGTAAAACAGGTTAGATCTGACAGTTAAATAATCTGACTTCTTTACACAATGCTTTTATCCCTTTTTATTAATATAAACTAGCTTGTTTTTAATTTATTAACTTTACTCACTTTACATATTTCAATTCTAATTTAATTTTTTAGGCCTTGCATTTGCGTAATGTAAACGAGCAGATTCATCGTATGGCGACTTTCGTTCCCGATGAGATAATATATGAAAACTTGTCAGAGAAAAGTTTACGAAGCTTCCGAGCTGTTTTAATGTTTTTAAACATTTCAGGTTAACATCATCGTTTTACGTACGCATAAGTTGTAAATTCGTTTATATTAGAGTAAATAAAAATATTTTTTTAAATTAATATAGTAACCCGTGATTAATATAACAGGTTTATCGAAATTATTAAACAATTTTATTCACGATAAAAACGGAGGATGTTTGGCTTTAACTAAAACGTTAAATGATTACATTGATATCGTGGTTCGTGAAGTATACTGCAACGAAGGAGATATACTAAAATTTTCTGGTAAGAGAAAATATCGTTCAAAATAAAATACATGAATAAAGAAATAGTTCAAAAATATTTTTTTATAATAAATGTTTCTTTCCAAATAAACATATTATTTTGCACAATTATTTTTTTTTAATTTGTAATAAATATAAGAAACATTACAATTATGTACAAAATAAACATTCAGTTTAATTTGCTAAAATATACCATATCATATTTGTGTGATTATTGATTATATTTTAATATAATCTATAATAATTTAGAGGAACAATTAAATCACAAGCACAAAATGTAAGAATTTATTATGTTACGTTCAAGCTCCGCGCGCATGCGGAATTGAGGGGGTGAACGTAACAAGGAACCGAATTGTTAGACCGATTTGGTCGTGTCCAGGCTCCGGACCGTAAGGGAGCCGTGGGGAAGGACCGACGCAAATCGAGAGGCGCTTCGCTTCGTTCTGAGGCTCCTAACGAGCCGAGGGTCGAACGGAGGACGAAATGGAACCTCTGCTCGTGCTCCGCTAAACGGACACACGAGTCGGACGTACTTTTAAAGGGTCCAAACTGGGTCAGTGCGCCGAGAGGGCGCATTTTAACGCCAGCTGCGCCATTTACGGCCATTTACGGCCCTGACTTTCGATCATGGAACTTAATCCAAGTGACCGGAGAGAGGGCGAAGTGCAATCGCGGGAGAACTTAAAAATACGAGGAGAGTTTTTATTTGAATAAAGACTACTGAGAAGTTAATTTAATAATGATATAATAATAAAAAAAAACAAACTTGAGTGATACATTTTGAGAGAAAAAAAAAAAAATACAATTTTGTCAAGTAAATTAAAAGGTAATACAATTTTTGGTTCTCAACTCTGAGTTATACATACGCTTTTATGAATGTGTGTGTGTATGTGTGTGTGTGTGTGTGAGT
>NW_017305800.1:2809652-2823011 GCF_001594115.1 Trachymyrmex septentrionalis | reverse complement strand
AGAGAGAGAGAGAGAGAGAGAGAGAGAGAGAGAGAGAGAGAGAGAGAGAGAGAGTGTAAAAAGCAGAATGGAAGGGAGGAGTTACGGAGAGAATAGCGAGAGAATAAAAAGAGAAGGAGGTTTTGGTGAGTGGATTTGAGAGGGTTTGGCTTAATTTTTTTCGGATGATGATAGAGTGTTAGCGGATACGAACGACTGGTCGACAGGGGGCGACCAATTATCGTGGGGCGACGGCGACAGATTGAAATTATAACATAAATGGACTGCAATGTTTTCACTTTCTTGTACATTGGAGGTCAAAAGGGAGAAAGAAAGAAAAAAAGAAAAGAATAAAAATAAAATAAAACAAATGAATAATAAAAAACAAAATAAAATAAAATATTGAAATAAATCATCAAAAGATAAAGCGAGGAGGGAGTCAGAGAATAGAGATATACTGACTTACTATTGAGATGGTTATCGTTGGAGGTCCTCTGGCCAGGATGTGCAAGGCTGGTGATGTTTCTTTAACACTGACTCTACTGGAGAAAAAGGGCTTCGAAAATCGGGTGGAACTTTTTGAGTATCGCAACAATTTCTCTAAACTTATAGGAAAATCGCGCGACAAATGTAGCTTGAGAACTTAGAAAAAAATCTGCGACGAGGGCGTCGCGGAATCGCGATTTTTATACTAATCGCCCCAGATTACTCAAATTTGGATTGGTGGAATAGGTTTCGTTAGCTGGTAGTAGGATTTTCCTTTGCTCTTGGATTGGTCAAGATTTTGGGGGAGGAAAGCATGTTGACAGGAATCTGTAGTATGGGAAAGTGTCCTCCAAAATTTTATGATCTTAAGATTTATGGGAAAACGCACGTCTCGTGCGTCAAGAAGGTGCGCATGCATCGTCGCCACGGGACCACCCAGAATACCCGTGAACGTCGCGTCCGTTTCTTTTTTGTAATTACGGATTCGCGAGAATCGTCCGCGACTTGATCGTTAATCTTGGCGCCGGTCTTACGCTTTTCATACGTATTTATTATTGATTTTTATCTTGGAGCGACATTCACGAGGAGATACCGGATTCCTTGTTTTAGTTTTTAGGATAGAAAAAAAAGGAAAGAAGATAAAATTTTAGTGTTTCGACGAATTCCAGATCTCTACGAAAGAAAAGAGTCGTGCGAGTCCGCTGGATGTAACAATTATATATATTAAACTGTAGATTTACTGGTATTGACTCATACACTTATGTGCTCGATCACACATATATACAAAATTATCATATTATAAAAGCTCTATTAAAATAAATATTATGTTAAAAATATAGCTGAAGGGATATTAACAGCGTGGAAAGTACACGATGGAGAATTCATATATGATGTTGTGCGAAATGCAATAACAAGCGCAATGAGTATACAACATTCTATAGTCTTAAACGACGTCAACGATATTTATAAAGGTATTTATGGCCATATATAATAACACGTTCTAATTAATATGAAATATTCAAATTTACGCAGTATAAATTTAAATTTAAGAAATTAGATCAAAATTGTATTGCATAAATTCAAAATAAAAAACCAAGATCACACGTTTAATTTTTATTTACAATAGTTTCGTGTATATGAAGCGGATTTATATAACATATTTTTTTTTCATTGTAAATCACAAATTTTAATTAATAGTGACTGTGGCTATCTCTGCCGGAGACGTAAAGTTCTCGGTGATTGGTGACGATGAAGCTCGGCATTTCGTGATGTGTGGTGTGCCGATCGAAGAGCTAAAAAATGCGAAAAACATTTCTCTGCCGAATGATTTGATACTATCACTTAGCGCATGGCAGCATTGTCAGCCAAGTCAATATGATTATGTCATCAAAAATCCGTATAATATAAAGGTGACATTCTAGTTACAGTTCAAAACTCTAGTTAACGTTCTCTCTCTTATTATCTAATATTTTAGAAACTAGAAGCTAAAAACAAATACTATATCTCATTTTTTTTTACTCGGTATAAAATCGCATAATTAATTATTTGTATTAATTATTTGTATTTAGACACAAATTAGTTTAGACGTAAATTTAATCTATTATTATAATTTAAAGATTTATTTACTAAACCAACAGTTATTGATGTAAAAAAATTTTATTGTTGCTTTAAAGAAAAGAATATACTCTTATTTTTACAATACTGATTCATTGCCGATTATATATTTTAAATTGAATTTTGTTATAAATTTCTTTTATAAAAATTGATTCTTTATAAAATTAAATTATTATTTAAATTATTTAAATTATTATATATTTATTATTTAAATTATTATTGATTTTAGAAACAAACTTTTATGCTATAATTTTAGTCAGTTATTGGCAGTTCTCATTTCAAAATAATATTTTTTTAAGTAAATGCTTCTGTAAATTTATGAAGATGCGCGTGTTTCAAATTTTATAGATAATAAAAATGTCAAAGCGTCAGTCAGACATAAATTCAACTTACATGAAACCGAAATCGCCGAATAATCACGACAATCTAAACAATGAACCATCCATAGATAAAGAATTTATAATAAATGACGTCAGACCATCACCTTACAGGATGTCTATTAAGGAAGAATGTGAGACAGAAATTGTTAATAATAAAGAGAAAACTTCGACAGGTAAAATAAATATTTATTCCATATTGCATTTATAACTTCATTATGAACTGTTCTATATCCCCTCTGTATCGATTTGCATCTTTTTCTTGATCTATCTCTGTCTTACTTATATTTTTCGTATTTTATTATGTACTGTGATAAATATTAATGTGTTCTATTACAATCAAATCGAGTTTTTTCTCTCTTCTTTCATTTCCATACAGCTATTAGAATATAGTATATAAATCATATTTATACGTATACTACTTATTTATTACTTATTTATTATAAATTTTTTTATTTCTTTATTCCTAAAAATATCTTATATAAATCTTAATTGCTATTTGTTTAGAATGCGTAAAAAATAACATTACTTTATATTAAATATTTTCACCAGCGATCACGGCGATAGCAGCAACAAATCCGAATTTCATCAAACATTTAAAAAGTTATTTGATAAAGCCGGTGATCCTACAGGTATTGTTTATCGTAAATCATAAACTATTTTAATTAACAAAATAAAAGAATTTGTGAGTACGCTTTTTCCAGAATTATTTGTTAAGTATGCCTTGCTTCTCGCAGATCGAAAAAGGTGAATCATTAAAATTCTTAGCGGAGATTAGACGAATTACAGTAATATCTATTGATATTATTCCCAATATATCTTCAGACAATGAATTAATTCTTTTGATAGATAAATGCTTTCTACTTTTGCATAGGTATTGTTATAATATGATTAACAGATATTATTTTCTATATAAAAAGATTATTATTTTATAAATATTATAATAAAAATTTCTTTTAAATTTTAATTTCAAAAGTATTATGTTATTAATTTCATATATAATTAACATACTGCGTCTTTTCAGCAATCATTTTGTTATATTTATAGACAGAATAAGAAAATAAATTGTTTCAATATTTATTATAGTATAGTTTCGCCATACGGAGGTTGTATTAACACAATGAATCTGTATGAGAAGCATATTTTCTTTTGCATTGTTTTTGGTATACGTGGATGCAACAACGAGAACCAATTTAAAATCGATGAAACTTGTAAAAATGGACTTACTTGTGCGATAAACATATTGCAAACACTGAAAACTATCGTAGGGGTTCAAAGCGTTTTTATCGGTATATCAACAGGTAACAATGCACTTTTGTTCGAAGATATATTATTATTGTTTGCGTGCATAATAGTGGATCAATACATCCCCAATGTATGCCCGGTGTGTAACTAATTGTACTATGATTTTCATTTCTTAAAAAGTATCTTCTAGAAAGAATTGAAACTAAAATAGAAAAACATTACAATAACGTTAATCGTTTTAACGTATCGTTTACAATATTTACAATATTCATTTACAAATTATCATTCTGTCGTAATAAATTTATTGTACAATTGCAGCATTGCGATACAAATATATGTGCCGTATTTGTATTATTAATTTAATTTCAGGAATAGCTTATTGTGGCGTGATCGGGCATATCGCTAGAAGATATTACGCAATTATTGGACCGCCTATCGATAAAGCTATAAGAATAATGAATATTTCCTCTAATAAAGTAATTAACAGCTTGACTGAGATACTTAAATTTTGATTACAGTTTGGTTTGTTTGTTAAAAATAACAACATTATTTTATAAATTACATCGATAATAACACGCATTTGTAAAACAATTTCCTAAAAATTAAAAAAAAGATTTAATAATGTAATTTTCTACCTATTCAATAATATTATCGAAAATGTGTAAATATATAATTAATTAATGAAAATATATAAATATATATATTTTTCCTGAATTAATATCCCAAGCAGAACACAAAATCGTAATAAGATTAAGATGACATCAAGTAAAAGTTATTTTACGAAAAATCATAATTATGTTTAATTTTTTTTAAACTCATTCAAACATAATTTTTATGTCAAAAATTTATCACAAAATTTTGTCAAAAATGTATCAAATGATATTATTTTTCATAAAATGACTTTGATTTAATATCATTACAATGTTATTATAATTGTATTTTATCTGAGACCTGATTTGCAGGTTTCCTGTGATTATAACACCGTGTTGCATAGTCATTTTAGAAAAGATCAATTTTATTCTCGAGGCATAATAACATTACAACAATTGGAAAAATGTCACGTCTTTGAATATTTCCGCGATGAACCGTGAGTATTTGAATTTATTCCTTCGTTTAAATGCAAATAATAAAATAAATAGAAGTGAAATTTTTTATTTGTTTCTTCAAATATCATGTAACATTTATGTTTGTGGCTGTAACTGAAAACAATGTGACTGAAGCAAATAAAGCTTTATCCAAATAATTGATTAAATTTTTACTGCGCTATGATTTATTAAATTATGTTGATCAATATAAAAATTACAAATCTATGCGGTGCATTTCATAATAGCAGTGCATTTCTATTTTATTTATTAAAAATTTTAGGGAAAATGATCACAAATAATTAAAAACATTATAACACTATGTTAAAACATATTAAACCACCGTTTTTATCATTTTTATTTATTTTAATATCGATCTTTATATGTTTAAAAAATAATAAATAAGTAGAATTAAATTATTAAATTATACATATTTAAAAATAGGATGTAATTTTTATGCAGGTAATAAAATACGTAAATATTTCCCATAATATCTTTATAGAAAACAGAAAGACATAGCTTTGTCTTTGGAATACGGTTATCCTATTTTGGGTAGACTGCAAGAATTGGAACACTTCAATGATATCCTGGACGATATTGGAGTCGCAGATCGAAAATATTCAGGATTATTGATCGAGGTTTGATTCAAAGTTCCAAAAATAAAGTGAGCGTTTGTAAAATAAAATTGTCACAGACTATTATTTAATACGTTATAACTCTGATAATTAATTTGTTTAATATTTATAATTATGTAATGTTTTAATCAAAATTGTTTACAAATATTAGTGCCTTATATATTATGCCTTATATAACTGTAAAGATAAAAAATAAAAAATAAAGGATTTAATATGATTATTTTTTGTAGCATTTGCACGTTTTATAAAATCAATTTAATCTGTTATATATCCAGGGAATCGAGAGATCAGGAAAATCTAGACTTTTAGATGCTTTCGTCATGAGTGTTTGTAACAGACAAATAAGACCAATCAAACTTTCTCTTCATGCGACATACGCGGAGAAGTCTTATTCAGTTATATATCATATTATTTTGCAGGTACAAAATATTATTTGTTTTATTTTATAGATTTTTTGTTAAAACTTTTTATAAAATGACTAAAGAGAAGAATTGAGAATTCTGTTCTATCAATTCTGTTCTTTAGATTTTTAATCTACAAAATTTTTTATCTAAGGATAAAAAATTAATTTAAATATTTTTTGAAATATTCCTATTTTTTTTGTTTTTATCACAACTTTTTTTAAATATAAATATTATAATGCTAAATATATATATATATAAAGAATAAGGAAAATTAAATATTTTAAAATTAATTCTTGATTTAAAAAAAATTAATTTTATGGAAGATAAGTATCTATCAGTTTCCTTTAGTAAACTTAGTTTTTGCAACAGAGACAAATTGCTTCAGATAACTGAAATTCCTTGCAGATACTTGAAGCTGAAGATTGCGAGACTGTTGAAGAACGTGAAAAGGAGTTACTTAATAAATTGGGCTACGTTCTCGCCTTGGAAGATTTTTGCTATCTAAATATTTTAATGAGAGTTCGTTTTCCTCTTTCCGATTCTTATTGCTCGGATACCGATTCGCAACGTCATACGAAGACTATCGATATCTTTAAAACAATATTAAAACAGGCATTGTCATTATTTTATCTTCTGAATAAAGGATTTAGTACTATTTCTAAAATTGCTTTTATATAAATTAATGTAATCATTCATTACAGTTGAAGATTAAAATCTGCATTTTGCTTGATGATATTCAATACCTTGATCACGAATCCTGGCAATTTTTATCGTCGGCTCTTGATAACTATAATATCGTCATAGCGATGACGATACTGAAGCATCCCTCTTGGAATAACTTGTCCCATGTGGGAGCTGAGATCTACGAAGATAAAAGGCTAATGAATTATAATTTGCTCGGTCTGAATGTAGATCTGCTCCCGGTATTTGCGTGTCAATTTCTGAATGTCCTTGCAATACCCAAAAAATTAAGCAGGTATTGCCGCCATTTGTTATTATTTGTTTAGCTCACAAATTAGTTAAACAATGATAGGATTTCTATTAGGATTTTGCAAAGATGCCAGGATGGTCATCTTGGGTGGTGTGAGGCGTTGCTGACGTCGATCCTTCAAAGTAATGGTCTGAATTTCATTAAGATATCGCCCAGCGAAGCGTTACAACGGGATCTTGTTTTTCCAAACAGAGTTCTAGTGACAAAGCTACCAATCGATTTGACTTCAGTGGAATTGGCGCCACCTTTATCCTGGTTGGAAATAACTCTTTTAGATGTCTGTGACATAAACGAGAATTTCTTTGAGATTACCAACAGAAATTACGACATAACAGGCAAATCTAATATTTTATTAATCCTTTTGTATTACTTCTTAAGGCATTATAAATCTTTCTTACTTTATTTTTTTAATTTTTCACGATACGACGAATCATGACGTACCGAGTGCAATAACAAAATAATATTAGATTCGAAAAGATATTTTAAAATATACGGAACGTCTTTGCAATTATATGAAATTGCGCCAATCATTCTACGTTAATTTGTTTATTAGAAATTCTCTCTAGAATTAAGAAGCGAGATTTACGAGAGAATGAATCCTTATGAGCAAGATTTCATTAAGTGCGCTGCCACGTTGGGCAAAGTGTTTAAACGAAGCATGGTAGAAAATGTAATGTTGAATACAATCCCACTGCACACCATTAAAAGTGAGTATCATTAATTGTAGCTCTCGGACATCTTATTATAACTGAATTGCATGCTAGCTTAGATGATTCTCACGTAACTCCACAGCCGTTTCCGAAATGATTCGAATACGGATATTAGAATGTGCTTCTCTGCAGCGACGGGATTTCTACGTTCAGGATCTTATTTATTGTATAGATAAAAAGCGGCAAACATTCTCCGATATGTACCATTCGTTAGCCTGCAATTGTTATCATTCACGTTAGTTCCACCATTTGAAAAAGATATAAAATATTTAATAATATATTAAGCAACATGGTAACGTCGCAATGTCAAATATATTTATATAAAGATGGCGATAAGCTATATAATATTTAATATTAAAATTATAATTATTTATACAATTAACAATATTAATAAAATTTAATATTTAATAATATTTAATATTAAACTGATGAAAAAATGCGCTTTTCATGAAGTTCTTATTAATAAAAACTTGAATCTGCGAAAAATAAACAATAAAAGTAATTGCAATAAAATTCGCACAGTTCCGTAAATTCGTGATTTATAATGAAACAAATAATTCTGTCTCTCTAGGAGCTGTCATTAGCCGTCATCTTCCGCCTCTTCATAGTTATTGTAAAATGTTAGAGTTCAAAGTTGGTGCATTTCATAAGATGATGTATGACATACAAACAGATGAAGAAAAGCAAGAGTATCATATGAGAGCAGCTAGGATATGTGAGTTGGACGCTCGAAAATGTAATTCTTGCGGTAGCGGTCGTTTTCTGAAAATTCTCAGCGAAGATGTACTCAAAGAATTAAAGGTTATTTAGAATGATAATTAATTAATTATATTTTGAGCATGTGCAGAAAATAAGTTTTTAAAGTTTATAGTAAAGTTTCTAAATAAATTAAAAATCAAAGTACTTATAAGAGTACTTAAAAATGAAATTTATTATTAAATTTCCTAATTTATTATTAATTTTTTCTAACTTTGTTAAAAAAATTGATTCGTTTCATATTCTTAGAAGGAAGATATATATTTGAAACCCAAAATTTCGCTTATCCGTCATCGAACGCTTGTCACAGATAAATGGACGAAACCGACAATACTTCCAGAACCGGCAATACAAACAATTTCTGCGGAAAAGAAAAGAGATTCTGTTGATATTTGTAGGATATCTATTATGCCGTCAGATATTGATGACAAAGAAAATGGAGGTAATAGTTAATGAATATACATGTATTTATTTTGAAATTCATTAATTTTAAACATTAACATATTTTTACAGTAATTTTCAAAAACGGAAACAATGACAGAAACATATTAAACATAATATTTAGAAGGCGATCTAGTATTTTTCCAGAAATGACGATAGATCCTTCTGATCCAAGTTTGTTACAAAAGTTTAGCCATATCGATTATCGTAATTGTCAATGCGATAATGTTATCAGCCATCTTTTCTGGAAGTTGCGTGAGCATATTGAAAACAGTGGTAAATTAATAATGTTTTAAAAACCAAATTTTAAAAAAATTAAAAAAATGTATTAATAAAAATAATTAAATTATTTTATGCACAATTTTATAATACGTAAAAGATTAATAATATCACATTAATTAGATTCTTTATTAAATTATATTCTTTAGGAGAAATCGAGAAATTACTCGAGTTTTTTATACAGTATAGCGCCGGAATGATCCAAATTGCACAACCTCTTTATGCCATTAAGTTGCTCTCGATTGCCGCTAAAAGAAGTAAGGCCGTCAAAGTGAACGAGTTGACCAAGGATGAGAATACAAAGGACAGTATCACGAATAAAGGAATTATTCTAGCTTTAATGGGTCCGTGAAACTTTACGAAATATTCTGCAATAAAATAAAATATCCCTATTTAGACATCGTTCTGCGGAAAAAATTTTTTTTTAAAGAGAATGTATCGTTATTTATCATATATATTAATTATACTCAGGTGATGCTTACAATGCATTAGGAAATTATAATCAAGCTAAAAAATATTACCTCTTGGCTGTGAAACTGCGAGGTACTCTGCTTATGGAGAAAGGCATCTGTGATAATATAATATCAAAAATGTTTTGTAAACTACGTGATCCTCCTTATAAGTATACAATTGATGAAAAATCAAAACAACTCGTTATAAAGAAATTGGAATTGGCATCGTACTTGCGACGTCTTTGCGTCGGATTCATAGTACTATAGCTAATATAGCTTTTTATTTTTATGCAAAGAATTTAGTCAAGTAAGATGAAACTGAAAAGAAAAAACGATTAAAAAGAAGATACATAATTAGGGATATAATTTAGGGATTTTTTTTATTGTTCTAATGATTTTTTTATTATAAAAAGTGTAGTGAGAATAATTTTTGTGTAATTTTTTATAGATTGAAAACAAATTAAAAAAGGCGGAGTCGTTTGCCTTGAGAAGTTTCAAGCTTGCGTTTCTAAACGTTAATAGTTTTCAAGAGAAAGGCGAAATATATCTTGCAACAGTACGAGTTTTGCAATGCACAAGAAACATTAAGTTAATACGACGTATAGAGAGACTAATGCTAATCACAATAGAGAGAAAAGCTGTTTGGAATGATGCCGAGGAAATAACGATGGTGGCAAATATTTATCTAACGATGTATCAAATTAGGTATAACATCTTAAATTTGATGCATCATAAATTAATTTACATTCCTTGAATTATTATTTAATTAATTTACATTCCTTAAATATTTTGCATATGTGAAAATAGAGTATTAAGAGGTAAATTGGAAAAAGCCGTACTTATAGGTATAAAGGTCTTGAAAATATCTGAAGCATTGCATCTTCGGAAATTGACGCTGATTATTATGCCCTCAATAATTCAAATAATGGTATTGCTTGAAATTAATCTATTCTCATAAATTTCTTGTGTATCTATGTCATTCTATGTAAATTCTGAACAACGTAAAGATCCAAAATTAAAAAGAAATTAATCTTCCGTTTGTGTGTTTTAATATTTTTATGTAGACATCTTTTGAATTTTTTGTTATTTAGTATGCATATCATTGTTCATTATGTATAATATTTTTTAATAATTTGATTAGCTATGGACTAGACGTGTCAATGAAGCTGTTGACTTGATGCGGGAATTATATTTTTTGGCAGACGAGGATACAGATTTGTCAGCTAAAACGTGGTATTATGCTCTTTCTTTAGATCTCATACTGGATGCAGGAATAGTATTGGAATTGTACGAGACATCTTATAACTATTATGTGAAATTTATTGGTAATAACTGTATGCAGTGTGTATAGATGCATTAAAATTAATAAATAATTACCTATTTATAATTTTTTACAGAGGATGTCCCGCAATCACCATACAATGTTCTAATATCATATTTTAAAAATTATTTATACGCATTAAAAATGTGATATAATAATGTCATAATTTTTAAGTTACGAATGATCAAATTAGTATAATACCGCGCACATTCAGACTATATTTGTGTTTACACATGTGTCAATTTGTCATATAATATTTTTATAACAATATTTTAAGATTTCCAATTCTCTAATTAATATTTTACATTAAAAATTCTGATTATAATTAACTTAATTATAAAATTGTATTATGATGATTGTGGAATAGTTCTCTCTCTCTCATAAGTATAAATTATCTTTAACACTTTGACTGCTAAACTGATTTCGGCATTGAGCTTAATCAAATCTAGAGACTATTTTAATATTTGGCTATTTTTTTTAAATGTTTTAATATATTTTACATTATTTCTTTGAAATGTCTAAAATTCTTAGTAAAATTATTCTTAATCTGGAAAACAAAAAATATCATTCAAAAATGAATAACAGAATTCTCGTGAAAGTGTTACAAATTTTGCATTAACCAAATCTAAGTGAAACGGCAATTAAAGTGTTAAAATGCTGTATTATTTTAACTCAAAAATTGTACAGCCTCCAGATCCAAATTTTGCGTAATGCGTGACCCACAAAGCCTGTGTCGCTTATTGACAGGTTTATGGATGTACCAGCTTAGAATGTAAGTATTTGTTTTTTGTGCTCGCATTTACCAGTCATAAATCAAAAGCTACTTAAAAACGATAAACTTTTTCTTACTAAGAAAGTGAAACTTTATAATTCCTGTTCCTAATCCTAAATTTCCTGTTTCTAATCCTGTTTTCAATCTTAAAAATTCATTAATCACATTTTAAAAATTCCTATTTTGTTTTTTGACTTTGTGATTTAAGATAATTGAATATATATTATTTGAAGTGTGTTGTACTAAAAAATACATTGTAATATTCACAATAGGGGTCAAACGGTTCCTAATGCATTTGTATGCAGTGCGGAAAAATATGTGAAAGATATCACTTGGAATGACTTTTCTCGAATTCTTACTTGCAGCAAGGTATGCCTAAACTTTTGAAAACTTTTACAATTTCATGTTTCTTCTTATAAATTAAATTCTATAATTCTTTTTCTTAGAATAAATTTAATCATTTCTAAAAAAAAAATTATAATTTTACAAATCTATCATAAAGAATCCATTGTCTTTTGCTCTCGAGATTAGTTATCAGTTATAGTAATAATAATAATAAATTTATTACATACACAATATGAGAAATAAACATGAATAGATAAAATAATTGTAAATAAAAAACGATACAATTAAATGACAAAAATAAAAATAAGTTATATTTATTTATTGTTGCTCTTCTTATCTAGATAACATGAAACAATTATTTTGTTTTAATTGTGCAGCAATACTTTAGTGCATTTTTTTAGGGACTCGAGTGTTACTTGCTGCTATTGCTGCACTGCATCAATACAAAATATTCTAACGAGTCACAAGATCTTGTTCAAGATATTTCAAAAATTAGAAAATGCCTCAAAAACATTTCTAAGTACGCGAGATTTATAAAATCACGTTTATATTTGTTGATGGCATATTTGAATGTTCTTCGGGGCTACAAATCAAATACACAAATCTACTTGTACAAAGCACGAAAATTCGCGATTTTACAACAAAACCAATTGATGAAGGCATGGATCATGCAAAATAAAAGGGTAATAAACTTGAAGTAAAAATAATTTTAACTAAAAATAATTATTTTATTTGTCAACTAATAAAAATAACTTTTATTAGTTGACAAATAAAATAGGTTAAACCTTTTCTATTAATTTATCTTTAATGACAATATTGATGGATAATGATGAATTGATGGATAAATAAGTGTTCTATGTGGTATGACAAATTTTTTGTTGCAGACGTGGAGGGAGAAAATTTATAATAATATGGCGCAATACTGGTTGGAATACATTGGCTCGAGAGATATCGTACCTTGGCAACATATTCGTAACTTTAACGTCGATACGTGGTCCACTATCCTTTATCCTTTACCGTTACCTGATGCACACTTGTAACGAACAATGAAAAGCACAATTTCGTACGTAGCATATTATTTTCGTATCTATTGCAATCCATTATCTTCATAGATACTGGTTAAAAACGGAAAGAAGATGTTCTAGCGAAATATTTATTTATTAAAGGCATATTACATTTTTATGTTCTAGAAGATAAACACGACCCCCTCGTGCCCACGATCTTCGTGTCGAGGAAATTTTTTCGATTCTTTTCTATTTTCCACAAAGTGACCTCCGCGCATGATGAATCTCGATCTCGTTGCGAGTTCCGCTTAAATACAAACGCTTCCGACGACCGATGTTTACACTTACATCTTGACGATTAATTATTATGTATTGCGATTTAATTAATTGCTCTATTTGGCCGAATTTGGCCGAGTACGCCAAGGATATTTGCGAATTCGAGAAAAAAGAATGTAGAAAATGAGAG
>NW_017305800.1:2800305-2809552 GCF_001594115.1 Trachymyrmex septentrionalis | reverse complement strand
ACGCCAAGGATATTTGCGAATTCGAGAAAAAAGAATGTAGAAAATGAGTGAAAAAAAAGAACAAAGTAGAAAAAGACAGAAATTGTGAGAGAAAAATGAGGAGAAAATATAGAAAAGCGTAACAAAGAATATATTTAAAAGATTTATTGACTGCTCTACTTTCGTAATTTATTGACTTTACGTTAGCTTTTAAAGAGGTAGAGAGGAAAAAGGATATAGATTACAAAATAATACAAAAGATACTTTAAGTTTCAGGTATTCTCCACGCAATCTTACACACACACATGATCTCTCTTTTGTTGGTGCATCATTAATTTAATTTAATTTATTCTTGACATTCCATCACTCTCTAATTCAATTGCTTCACTTTCAATATCAATCTATCGCCCAACTCGCAATCGCTTATAGAAAAAAATTTAACCAATTTAATGTACACTTATGAGCTAAATGTTTTTTTCTTTCACAAAATAAACTTTAAACTACAATACTTTAAACTACTAAGCTACTGATGAACTTCCGTTCAGTTATAAATCTACTGATTAATAAATATAACAATATCTCGATTTGTTTAAAAGTCCATTACGGTTGCGAGCGCGATTCTGATTTGATCCAGCGTGAAACGGAAACTGCGAGATCCTACTCATCGTCAGCATAAAACTTGCATCGGCGTACTCGGCCCGAATATGTCCGTCGGGACACGCGCGTGTAATACTTGAAGTTACCTATTCGAACAGAAGAGTATCTCCTCTCGCGCACTACCACAATGCTTCCCAAACAATGCGAAAGTTCAAAAGATGTGATCTTAAAAATTAGTTTACAAGGCTGTCTAAAATGTGGCGTGACCGAAAGATTCGGATTAGACCTTTGTTTCTCAGATATCTAAGAAATTGGAAACTTCTCTCAGATCTCCAAGAAACTCTCACGCCTGATAAAATTAAGATCTCGTTTAAGCATCTCTTTTAAATATTCGCATTGTCCAGGTCCGTTGCTCGTTCAACTCTCCCCGATCGCAACGAAGTTTGAATCTTCGTGTAACTCATTCGTGGGCGTCGACTTCGTTGTCGATGCGACTGCTACGTATACCGGTCTTGCCTGTCCAAGGATAAATGTCCGGGCATGCTTGGCAGGTCTTCATGTATCTTACCCCACTCTTATGCCAAAGATTGCAGACCTTCGCGTTATTACATTTCTTGGGTCGGTCCTGCATCATATTTGCCGTAACGTAATAGAGTTCTTATAGTTCGCGCAAAATTACATATAAATTAAAGCTAACTCAAGAATCGTTGTTGTTGTTATTATTATATTAAAAAAGATTTATAAAATATTATTATTGTAAGATGAATTATGACAATTTTAAGGTTAAATAATTATTAATTACTTTGTAATGTTAATTCAGCACGGTTTAACTATATATAGTTAATCGAAATATAATAAAATTGATATTCCAATTTAAGAAATAATAAAAAATAATGTTTCAAACTTTTTAAATAAATTATTTGCAAAATATCTCTAATAAAATAAAAATTAAAGAGTTACAAAAAAATCTTACCGGATAATGGCATCCAAAAGGTTCGAACGTGTGTAAAAGCGCCAGAGGCGTTGGATTCCTGATCCATTGTATGGCCTGCCAATTAGTAATTACCCATACGTCATCCATCGCGACAATGGTGTCGAGAAACGATATGAAGCCTTCTTTATGATGCGGCTGAGTAAACCATGCGGCGTGATAGAACAGACCGAAAGGCGCCCTACGGATAAAACGCAATGAGTTACGAGAATATTAGTACAAAAATAATTTGCAAATTAAGAAAATTTATAAATTTATTTTACTTTAAATTATAATATAAAAAGGAATTTTTTTTTGTTTATTCAAATAATTATTTTCCGCAACTTAAGAGCTTTATTGAATTTTATGAAAAGAAATTAGAAATTTGTGCGATGTGAAAGAATCTGTTAAGAATACAGACACATTGAACAGAGAAATTAATTTCATCTCACTCTTTTCAATTGTTTGTCTAATAATCGCGTATACGAATAGCGTGAATCACTTTACCAACCTATTAGTCGTGTAATGCCTTTCGAAGTTCTTAATGAGCATCTTATATACGCCGTCCGGAGTCGGTGGGTTACTACAAGCATCTCCCATGGAGCATCTACCTCCATTGAGATCTTGCCACATTACCATAGGAACTTCCCACAATCCCGGATAGGATCTCGTGGGACAGGGTGGTATCATGCAGTCGTGGAAGAGCTTGTAATCCAGCGTGTACGGCCAACTGGGCGGTCGGTTCTCATAGATCGGCATAGAGGAGTCGTACGTGAAGTTTGTGTCCCAGAGCATTTTGAACATATTGTTTCCCCCAACCTGCGTCACAAATAGCGTACAACAGCGTTACGCAGCCGCAACTTGCTCTCGTGAAATCTTTTATGATCTTACAGAGAAGTTTTTGTCGAAGAGCCATTCTATGATCGTTATCGCGTAATACTTTACATAATATTTTTTTTATAAGAGAATAAGAAATGAAATGTGTTACAAGATAATTACCGATAAGAAGGGTGCTCTCATTCCTCTGACATCCTCCAATTTGACGCCTCCATATGCAGACAGAATTTCGCGCTGCCCAGCAACTTCTCGCGCCCACTTTCGCGCCGAAAACTGTTCGCCGAAACTGTGCCTATTGCAAAGATTTATCGTCGTGTCAATCACTTGCGGGTTACGAAGAGTTAAACTCTCTCACTACGCACCGATCCATGGCTGACAACACGTCGGAAACGCTTTTCTTTCTTTTCATTTTTTTTCATTTTGATTACATAAACATGGCTTTCATTCGAACGTTTGGCTTTTGCAAAATGACGATATCGACAGCTGACGCATAAAAGAGGATGGAGATGATTTTGCAAGAACCAAACGAGCATGGCTGTTATGTCATTATGTTACGTGCATTATGTTCCTTTTATATTTACGTATCTTTTATAAACTTGATGTAAAAGCGAAAAAGGTGTCAAAATTAAATACAAGAATTTCCGAACGTGTGTCGAGCGTCACATCAATCATTCAACATTCAAAGCGGAAGCGATTTGTTGATTGATTCAATAAGCATGAGTGTGACTTATTAACTTCTTCATTAGAAAAACAAGCTAGTGTTAGCTTCACCGAATTATGTAAAAAAGGCGATAACTATTTAACGCCTTTAAGGCGATTATAATTAATTTGCATCTGTTCGCGTGATGTTAAATGATAATATAAATGATTGTCGAATAATTATGACTACTCGAAGTCAAAATGCACATGATTTCACGAATAAGAATAATAAAAAAAATCGCAATAATTTAAATAACTATTAACTTTGTATATTTTTACGTATTTATTAAATATTATTGTTAATATCACTAACATAAATTGCAATATATATAGTGGAAGAAATGATTGGTATTTAATTGTGTAATTATCGATCCGTTTAATGCTAATTTATGTGTATATTTTCTGACTCAAATGTGTTACATGAAAACATAATTACGATGAGTAAATACCAATGGCAAAAGATAAAAAAAAATCTCCCGTGAAGAAATATCCATCGGGTAGTATCAGCAACCACGAGATTATGTAATCTATACGCGCGTGGCGCTCGTTTAATTAAATGAAAATAAAAACCGTGTGCTACTTCGCCTGCCCGGCGGCGAGCACTGTTCGCAGATCTTAATGACGATTCGATTACTTACGAGACCGTGTGGGAGGCAATCTCGTGGCCTGAGGCATAGAGATTTTGAACCTGGCTGTAGTCGGTCCATTCGTGGGACACGTAGAAGGTGGCCGAGATGGGACAGCCGTTGGGGTTCTTTCGTCCCTTCTCGAACAAATCGGAGTAAAGACCCTTGTTCAAGTCGTTCACGGAATCGTCGAATGTCAAGAGGACGATTTGCGGTATTTCCTCCGGTAGGTAGTCACCTGTTCGTTACAGGATCGCGTTCAGGATTCGGGAAAGGAAAGGAGGGGAAGGGAAGGAAGGCGGACACGAGAGAATTAGGACACGCGTTCGAGATCGTGTTGAAATGTGTGTCATAAATGTTTTTTTTTTTTTTTTTTTTTGCGGACGTGAATATCGATGTGATAGGTTTATTGAATGTTTTTTTTTTAATGACATACGTGTGAAGATGTATCGGTTAGAGTGGCGCGTGATGGGAATGAGGAGCATGGCGAGGCATGAAATGAAAGAGAGAGAGAGAGAGAGAAAGAGAGAGAGCAAGAGAGAAAGAACACAAGAGAAGGCGTTAGTTATGCGTCATTAGTATACACGACACAGGTGTGTCGTACGCGCCCGGTGAAACCGCGGTTTACGGCGTGTTGCTATCGGACCTCGCGATCCCTCATTTGAAAGATCGTCGATCTCCTATTTGATGAAGGTATACTTGCACCACGGTTTCACCAGTTGTACGCAGCAATATGCATTTTCATCGTCCCCACGGAGGATCCTCTAATTGCACGATGCCACTTTCGAAGAAGCTTTCTTAAATAGTAGGCAGAAATTCGCGGACGATTTACAGCTGAGGAGTGCTCGGAGATACAAAGATTCATTGAATCGAGCAATTGAAGGTCTGAAAGGAATTAAAAAAAAAAAAAATCTCTCCTTTCTGACAGTAGTTTAAGTATTAAGAACTCACTCCACAGATCGCCTGATTTTAGAATTTAAAAATTCAAGGAAAACCAGAAGAGATTTCTCAAGATGTTTCCAATAACCGAGAAATTAGACAAACTTGATGTTCAAGAATTAAAAAATCCCGTCAAGAATTAAATAGCCCGAAATTGACGGAGCTCGAATAATCTAGTTGTACAATCCAATCGAATTAAAGGATCCTTCGTGGGCGAACTCTTTCCCGATTTAACGCCCGCTTGGAACATTCTCCAAGAAAAGATGGACGACAAGTAGAAATCAGTACGTTAATTGTATGCATGTGGTCAACGGAGAACAAACGTTCGATGCGAGCTTCGCTCTTTTGGTTAAAATAGTGCAATGATACGTGATATCCCCCGGTGTTAATGCACTTGCTTTCGTAATACATTTTTATCGACTTACGAGACCGTGTGAGACGCCATTTCGTGGCCGTCTGCATAGAGATTTTGCACCTGGCTATAGTCTGTCCATTCATGCGAGACGTAAAAAGTTGCTGCGATCGGGCAGCCGTTTGGATTCTTACGACCGTTTTCAAACAGCTCGCTGTATAAGGGTTTGTTAAGGTCGTTTACGCCATCGTCGAAAGTGAGCAGTACGATCTGCGGCGTCTGCTCGATCGGAATACCACCTGTGCGTCACAGTTGCATTATGTAGCTCGTGATACGATCACCGAAGCTGTGTCATGTTCCTCAGCGAAATCAAGAAATATTATTTCTATAATGATTAATCGCGTCTTTAAAAAAAAATACGACGCCGCGATTTCTACAGAGATTAACTGCTACTAGATTAACAAGATATGAAATACATTTAAGTACTGAAAATAGCAGGTATTTACTTTAATATATAATCTTGTTAGTATTTTAATGTTCTATCTTCGTTACTAACTACAAATGGTTTATTTATACAAAATTAACAACGCCTGCAAATTAGTGCGAATTAAGATCTTGATTATGGCCAAAGCAATACTACTTGGTATGAAAGTTGATTTAATTAACAGTCTTTCTTAAGCAATAATTCACTTGCAAGAATTTTATAAATCTGCAATTCTTACGAATGTTTTCCAGATATTAAAATTTTTGAGAAAATTCGAATTAAAACTTCTAGCAGTGATCGTAACACGTGCTCCTTTATTCTCGAATGCAAGAATCGTGTTCTCCAAACGTTACCTCGTCGGGCGAAAGTAAGACGACATTCAATGATCCGAGTAACGATATCAAAATTTTTCTGCTGCATTTTATGCTTAGTAAATAAAGTAATCGGGCATATTACGCATCGATTGATCATTTGATAAATGCCTTCCGGAAATGCAAATTGCTTTCAGTTTCGAAGGCCGACGTACGCCACGAGCGTATCGGGCATAGATCTGTTTCACTTTCGAGCGTACTATGTAACGGTCGGTATGTATGTATGTAACATTAGAGAATCGGAGAAAGTCACGGCGAGGTCGTCTATGTCTAAACCGTTCGTCAAACTTAACATTCGCGGCGCGCGACCGTTTGCGTAATGCGCGAATTTTTCGCCTGACATTTCACCCACACGATCAAATCGCGTCTCGTTACATCCTCGCCCCTCCTCGATCCTTCCGTTGGAAGGTAACAAAATTTGGCGACCTTTAAACGAAATCTGCTTTGCAAGACGTCCCACTTCCTCATTTACATTCAGCCGGCAAGCGTTTCCGACTTCCGGCACGCGGAATGCAAACTTTTCCGTCTCGTCTTTCTCTAGCTCGCAGAACGTCATTTCCGGTCTACTTAAGTAATCAGAATGATCAAATTGATCGTTCCAGAAACGAGAATTTAAACCAGTTCGTGTAGCATCCGTTGAAGACATTTGCAGAAAAAATTTTACGGTTATTATTGATTTACTTCAGTCGCGACTTTAAACTTTAAATCACGTAATTTTGTGTTTATTTCTGGACGTAAATAATACAAGCAAGTAAGTTGAGTCAATGTTTCCAGTGAAGGTTTAATAAACTACACGAGCGGTTTTCACGGCAAGGCTGATTATCACTATGTCGCTAAATTACCTGGTATATCGGAGCCGCCGCAGCTACAGTCCGGAAGCAAACAGACATCTCTGCGACATTTCGCCGCCGGTTTGTCCACCTGAGGTGTTGGGTAGATAGGCGCCGGTCTTACCGGAGGATACCTGTAGATATCAATAAACTCCTGTGCCTTCGATACTATCTCGGTAGACGGCTTCAAGGTAGGTCGAGATCGTCTGGAAACGTTTGATTGAAGTTGAAAGGATTGAACGGTGATCCTTGGGTCATCGTATCCTACATATTTCTTATCTCCGAAAAACTCTCTTCTTTTCTTCAAAGGACTCTCAAATAATTAGTTGTAATATTTATATAAATTTTGTTTAAATACACAACTTTATAAATATTCGTAAAATATTAACTAAAGACGTAAAATATATCTCTTAATAATTTTTGTATATTTGTTAAATTGATGAAAATTAACTTAGAATGACCCATCGTGCGTAGTGTAAACCGGAAGATCATTGTGTCTACTAAGGATTAAAGAAATTGTCGGATAATATATATACTGTTTTGTATTTAAAAAAAAACAGATTGAAAGTGAGTAGTCTCAATACTGCGGTGTCATCATGAAACGCTCGCGGATTTATGAGCGGCACGAGTTGTACGTCAGCTAAATCATGCCTTGTTGAAGAAAGTGAATTGACAATGAACTTACGGCGGTGCCGTGCCCCGATGAATCTGCTGCGGCCGATCTCGGCTGGAAAAAAAAAGAAAGAAGGAAAATTAGAGCGCAAGATAAGATCCGAGGATTTCCGGTGGCAGTGAGTAAGGAAAATGTTCGTTTACTATGTCGCGGAGAAAGCGACGGACTTCGTTTTGTCGAGAGACCGAGAGGCGAAATCGGGTCTCGGCCGACGGAAATCGGCACAGGGCCGTCTTTTTCGTGCATTGCACCATGCGCATTAGTCCGGTATGAAGATTAAAGAAAATTGTTCGTCGTGTATGAACGTCACGTGGTTCAACCCGACGAAGATACTTAAACCTGACAGACGTAACTGGCGTCTTCGAAATAATATAATTGAAGAAGTTATTCAGAACAAACAAAGAATTGACGAGGTTGCTTCATAAAGCACATGCAACACGATAAATTTATTCGAGTAGAAATAAATCTCTTTTACAACTTCATATTGAAGATCGAGACAATATTTATGAGTTCTCTGAAATTTGTTCGTCCTTATATGTAATAGATGCTTAATAAATTTGAACATATTTTACACTATTTAAAGCACTTATTGCAGAGAAAGAGTTAATTAAATGCTATACCTCGGTGCATTGATGGTGTAAGGTCTGCCGGTCGTGCTCGGAGTCTGCGTGCTCGTAGTCAAAGGTATAAAAGTATCTACGATGACATTCGGTGTCGTCACGTGGACCACGGGATGGCTCAGCACATTTGTCCTGCATTTGCAAATGAATTAATGGAATCGCGACATCACGTAATTGCGGATCTTCGATCCATTCCGATATCCGGATAAAAACCGGCGGGACAGGTCTTGACCGACTTGGTGCTCTCACACGTGGCGACTATTTTTAAACGGTGATTAGACGCGACAACCTCGCGCGATGGTGTGAATATCGACACTTTTAAATGATAAATCGCAATATCGCGAGAAAGAGAGAAGTGCCATGTATCCATTAGCGAGGATGCGGTAGGTACTAGAGAAATAATTTCTTAAAATAACAGCGAATTTTTGAGAGAAAAGACGATGTATATTGTTAAACGTGAATGACAAAGAAAATACGGGAGTCAATTAAGTCAGGATTTTACTCGTACATACCTATATTAATTTAATCTTCTTGAAGAGAAATACGATTTTTTAATGATAAAGTTCAATGATAATTACTATATTTAAATGCAATTTTAATTATATAAATACGAGTATAGGATAAAATCACTTTTGAATGTTTCAAATTGGAATAAAGTTTGTCAAACGTACGAATTTCTATATATATTATATTCGTACGCGATATTATTATATAATAGATGAAGAAGCAATTTTCTTACCTGAACTGTTGACCATCGGAAATGCGGAACTTATTCTTGTTCAGCTGAGCCTGAAATATGAAACAAAAGAAAGTATTTTTAGATGTGAAACATTCCTTCCAATTCCTTCCAACAGAAACAAAGCAATTTTAACAATCTTGTTTAATTCGTTGTTGCATGTAATACGTATTTATACCTGATTTTCGTAGATATCATAATCTTGTACGTCGTGATTCAAATTATACTTGTCTGCCTCATTCACGGCGATCTTCTTCGATTTCTGGTATTGCTTCGTGTTTACCTCGCTAATTTTCACGTTTGGCTGCTGCACCGGTACTGATTGGTTGATTGTATATTGATTATAATCTATAAAATAATACAAGATCATTTAAGATTGTGCCATTTATGTACGAAAATTAATTTTAAAAAAGACTTAAAAAAATAAAATACATATTAAAATTTAACAAAAGATTTTGTGTCTCAGTTTTTCAAATTCTCAATTTTTGTTTGATTGTAAAACATAAAGGTTTCAATATATCGACACAATATATC
>NW_017305800.1:2796017-2800205 GCF_001594115.1 Trachymyrmex septentrionalis | reverse complement strand
GTTTTTCAAATTCTCAATTTTTGTTTGATTGTAAAACATAAAGGTTTCGATATATCGACTGGAAACAATAAAACACAAAATTACTTTATACATTAGTCTCGAGTATACAAATTTTTTTAAGTAATTCAGAAGATTGCCTACCGTCGTCTTTATAAACAGAAACATCATCGTCGTAAATCGTGTAATACGGATAACTCTGATCTGGATCACTATAGTAAGCCTTGGACAAAACCGGTGCCACGGTAGAGGCTAGTGTTTTAGCAAGTCTCGACGATTCAGTGGTTGGAACAGGCGTTCTAAAGTGTGGAACGAAATTAGTATAGCAAAAGGTAACGTGAAGTACTCTGTTTCTGATTACAGTGCTTTCGTGATGAAACGTGCAACATATCAGAGTATCATTTTATTATGTAAAATTTTAATCAACAGAAAGATACCATCAGAGAGATAGTCGATTATGCATTAGTGCGAAGTATTAAAGTTTTGCAGAGAGAAATCACGGCCAAATTAAGCAGTCTTACTTTATCGCGATGAAAATTATTCTCTTTTCTCAAGTGATTTGTAATTTCGTTACTAACCTGTAATGAGACTCAGCTTGGGCACGTGAGCTTACCAGACTATCCTTCTCCCTTCCCTAAAACACACACGACACTGTAAATTCAATAGCCAACAATATCCTTGAATCGCTTGATATCGCTGTATTTATAGCTAATTGATCAAATTCGCTTCGATATTAAATGGACGTATCCATCACCTACTCGTATTAAATGCAACTTTCTATTTGTATTTTTTCGAAAAAAGAACCGTCAATATCTCCATAATATATGTTTACGCAATTGAATCACAAACTGCAGCATTAAATGGCATGTTTGTTATTAATAAATCGTTTAGCTTATTTAATTGTTTAATTGTTTATTATTTCAAACTGACATTTCGCGCAATTAGAGAATGTTTATTTTAAGAAGAGGATTATTTGTTGTGAAGTATATCTTTGGATATTATTTAAATAATAATTTTATAAATTAATCTTCTAAGAATTAAATGGACCGTCAAGAGATGTTAAATAATAAGTAAAAGAATTTAAATCACAAGGGCTCAACGATTACTGCAACTCACCGATATTATATTCCGACGCAGACCATCGCGGTCTCGCTGCACCTGGCCGATCGTCGAAGGTTGTCCCCGGTATACCCGTTGCTGCCGATCATTTTCGACCTCCGAGGCGGGACCGTACTCGTCATCATGGTAATTTGTCCTCGAGTGCTGTCGTCTCAGTTGCCTCTCGGTGATCTGCGAGACCGACGGCGATGCAGTTGTAATCGTGATCGGCTGTCTCTGGATCGGTCGTTGTTGTTGCTGCTGTTGCTGCTGATCTCGTAACTGTTGCCGTTGTTGCTGTTGCTGTTCTTGTAGCGTCTCGAGTTTCGCAGATCTATGATCGCAACGGTTCGCAATTTTAAGAGCAATTCGATCGCGAGGATAAAATTGATTTTTCAGGAAAACAAAGTTGAGCGTTAAAGCAATGAGATTTTTTTCTTTGCCAACATGAATTGCATGTGATGTCAATGCTAATGTAAAGCAATTGCATATAAATATGTGGTAAGCGAGTGGACCTACATTTCCGTACAAGAATCGCATAGAAATAAACAAGATAATAAATATATTCAGCCAAGGAAGAGACGATTTCAGAATTTCAAGTATCTGCTTTCTATGCCGTTTGGAAGCTAACAGTGAAAAACGATTCTCCTGTTAACATTCTTGCGGAAACGTCGCATAATAAAGATTATATGTTACCGCGTAGCTATCTTTCTAAGGATTTCTTTTTAAACGGCAAGGACACCCGGAATTCGAGACGAAGCGTACAGTTGAGAAACTCTTTCCCGATTGCTCGTGCACAATACAATTAATGAGTATCCAACTTGCCCGTTGCCCAACTTCTGTTTTATGTAACGAGAGACCTGGCTGTCGTTCTTGCTCAAAAAGATCTCCAATTTCGTGTACAAATATGTACACGTTTTATTTATACATGTAACAAATTAATTAACGATAACATGAACAACTCGGTTGCCCTGTTTTGCCTTCTTTGCGTTCTTTTTACCTGTCCGAAAGTAACAAGAATGTCACCTGTCTTGTTATATACTTTTTCAATTTTCGTACAAGTTTCTGTGATAATGATAAACGGTGAATAACAAAAAAAAAACAACTGTTCTGTGATACTATTTTCTAGAATACAACGCGATTGCTCCGACGGTGTTTATTTTTATTGTAAAAAGTCATAATTAAATTTAAAATTAGAGTAATTTATGTTAGAGAGTAATAATAATAAGAAACGAAAGCGAATCCGTGAGGGTTTACAGGCGGAACGAAGTGGCCTCCACCAACAAGCCTGTCGTTCGAATGTACGTATTTTTTATCAGCTAATACTCGTCAATATCTCTCTTCTTTCATGTCGAATCGAGAGTATTTGAGAATTGCGAGCGAAATGCTTATTCGACGTGTCTGTAACCGCGAGAAAACGCGATCGCGAAGTTGTTCTATCGAAACTAATGGTTCTCTCCGCGGGTCTCCCCCGTACGCGCTATCCAATCCAATCGCCTTAATCGACCGCGCTCGCGCTGTTTCTCTTTCTTTTCACTCTCACTCTCGCCTTTTTCTACAATCGGCTGTCGCGAGCGTGGGTGAAGCTCGCAAACGCGCGTGTGCCTGCGCGAGCGGATCCATTGTTTTGCAATCGTCTTGAAAATTAAATCTCACGTGTGGAATGCAATGCTACTACTCATGTCATTTTTATAATGAAACACACTTTGCAAAAAAACGCTTTGTGCACGTGACGTTCTTACATTTCCATATTGTGACGTGACATGTGAGCCATGAGGAAATGCAAAAATAATGCCAGTATATATAGATACCGAAAACAATTTTATAATAAAATAGATTGTATACATTTTTTTAACCTTCCGAAGATGATGTCAAAATTTATAACACAAGCACTGAGTCTGTCAGATCCATTTAATTTATATCTATATTGACTAAAAGATAATAGTTAATTTTCAAGAATCAAAATAATTCAATTTGTATAAAAAAGAATAATTATTAACAAAAATAAGTTTATTTTAATAACAATAATTCAAATTTACAGACATAATATAAAGAATATAATTGAGTAGATTCAACTAAAGTAGCGCAAAGGTCCTCCATGTTCGTCTTTTGACTAACTAATCATACCAGCGCTTATTGGCTGCAGACTATTAGATCCAAAATGACCAATAGAAAAGTTGTCGGCGTTTCGACTTAGAAAAAAGACGTGCGTTACTTTGGTATATCTAAAGGTTCTTCTATTCTTGGTATATCTTTTAGGTTCAACCAACTCATCGTCAATTTCGGAAGGTTAATGTAGGTTTATAATTATTAACATGATTAAATATTACACTTTAAATATTTTTCAAGGTATTTTATCAGATATCGATATAATTATAACTCACCTTTCCAGCAGAGGATCCTCCTCGACCTCCTTGTTGGACGAATGTCCTTCTGGGCAGCCTACGTTTCGCGGCCAGTCACACGTCTGCAAGTCGTGGCTGAGGAAAAGACGGCAAGCGATTCGAATTTCTCAGTTTCAAATCGTTAACGTTCATTAGAATCATTAGCTACTTACAAGCACAGCTTTACCGGCGATCACGCGAGTTCTCGCACCCGTCGTGTCATTAAAGTTACATTTGTACAACGCGAGACGTATCATTTCCCATTTCGCTTATTTTACATTATGTTCCACACAACTTGACATTTTTCCCTCGGTTACGCGAAAATTACCCTACATGGTTCTCTTCCGCAGCTTACGCGTCACGCTAATTAAGACTCATTTACTTGCCATAAGTAAATGTACGTGCGACGTACATACGACGCAAAAGAGCAAAGCTTTTATTTTCGAATTAAGGAGAATATTCTTGGGGTCGTCTGTAATATATGTGACATTTCAATAGCGTTATGACATCTAAGAATGATCAAAAGGTGCCTATGGGAATTCTAACTCCCTTGATCTAATCACTCGTTATAAAACCTTTTATTGGCGTGTGTTTAACGCGACAAAAATTAGTAATTAAGTGGTAAAATGTTCGAACGATTCATGCGAAGAACAAGCGTTTCCCGTTTTCTGGACAGACACTCGTCTATCATCGAGAGCCACGTTTGGTA
>NW_017305800.1:2790068-2795917 GCF_001594115.1 Trachymyrmex septentrionalis | reverse complement strand
TCCCGTTTTCTGGACAGACACTCGTCTATCATCGAGAGCCACGTTTGGCATTACTCGCATTGCTCGTGGAACCACCGTCAAGCTTATCCGTACTTGGATATCGCGTTACCATTAAGCACCTTGGGCTGTATTAACCGGCTTCAACGCGGCGAACTCGTTCGCGCTCGGTCATATCGGGCAAGGTGTGGCCGATCAATTTTTTTCCTTTTCTCCAGGGTTACGCGTACGACCCCCTTTTACCGTGCAAATCCACGGTGGATTGAAAGTAATCCATTGCGCCGGCGGATATTCGGCAAATCTCGAATTATTTTGCAAAATGTATCAAGTGCTGGATCGCGTTCTTATTTTTATTTTTATTTTTATTAAGATACACAATCGCATTACATTTTAGCTTTAGATAAAGACTTTATTTTTATCGTTTAAACTCTCGCTCGAAAAGTGAAAAATTCGAGTTCAATTTGCGGTCCACTCGATCGCGCTCCCTCGCTATCTCAAAGGATAAAAGACTCCTGATCGTTTAAACTCCATTCTTGACAGATACTCCGAGGAATTTTCCGCAAAGCGTCGATTTTTCGATTAGCAATCGCGCACTCGCGGGAAAGTGCGATTTTCTTCGCGATTCGTTCGCGCGATGCGCGGCAACGCGAGATCTCACGAATCTCATAATGCAACGCGCTCATGGGAGCGCGGGACGGCCTCCTCATATTAGGTACGTTCAACAATTGCACGCGCGTATGCCCGATTCAGCGCATCCATTATCGCACTCGTTTGCCTAATTTCACCTCACCGCTAATCCATGACTCCGTATTAGTCAGATCGATCGTCAGAAGCGTGGAATCGTTTCCACGATGTTTTTCCCTCTCTTTTCTCTCCAAGAGTCCGCTCCGCGACGCTGATCGCGAACGCGGTCGTTGATCCCGTACGATTATACATCAACAGAAACTCCGGTAACGAGCAGAAGAATTCCTTACGTCGACCATCCTCCATTATCTCGCACGTAATCTTAGAACTCGCGAAAGCTTACACGCGCGATTTTCAATGTTTCGACGCTAAATGTTAACGTTGATGCGGCAATGTGTTTCGCAGCGAGATATCAGCGAGTAACACATTTCTTCTATAATAGAATATCATAGATTTTCCATGAAATTTTCTTTCGGAATAGAATAAAGGAGTAGAATAAAGACGGGACGCGTTCGCGATTTCTCCACGCTAAATATTAACTCTGGAGAACATTACGATATGAAATGTTGAGTCGTACGCTTATTCGTAACGATCGTGATTTTTTTTTTTTCCTTTTCGCTGCTTTCCCCATCGTATTCATATTTCTGATCTCGCATACCTGTACATAAGGCCTCCCGTACAGGATTCCAGTAGAGCGCCGCCGAAAACGCACACGTAATATTGTGTGCAATCACGCGGATGAGGGTAATATCCAAATTCTTCGGGGCATTCAAATTCCAGGACTGCCTCATTTCTGCTGGCTCTCGCACTTCTCGGAGTATTCCGTTGGCATCCTAAAAAATAAATAGAAAAACAAATTTAAAATGTTATGATAACGCAACTCTAAATGTTTGATTTTTTAATCTAATACATTATTTAGCCCTTCAATCAATACATACATTAATTAATTTAATGTTATTAATATTGCTAAAGACCAGCAAGATTTCCTTCTACTCCATAAATTGAAATTAAATTATCGCCAGATCAAAATTCGAGCCTGAAATTCCCTGAGGGCTCTATCCGATTATACAATACATATATCCGAATCGGACATGCGTCTGATCCTATCGGAGCTTATATGGCCTCTTGCATAGTTTATCCAATCCTAGATCTCCGCGGAATTGCGAAATAAGATTTTTATGCAGTCCATATTGCGAAACAGTAAAACAAAGAAAAGTAGGAATTAGCAGGATTAATAGGCCTCGTACGGATATACAAAACCAACAACCATTGTTGTGAGACCGCTAAAAATTATTTTTGATCTTTGCGATCGGATTATCGTGCGAGATAAACCTTTGTAATTTCACACAAGACTTAGAATGGATATAGGGATTTTTAATAAATCTATTTGTTTCTCTCCACATTTTACATAATAATGCATTTTGGTAAAATTATCTTCAAATAAAATTTCTTTAAATATATATTAAAAAATTAATATTGTTAATACAATTAACAATAATTAATAAAGCTTAAATTATACAAGTAAATATACTTTTTCCAAACTCTGATGCACATTTTTATTACCATTCTCACTTTTGCAGACTCGTATTCCAATTTGAAAGTTCATCCCACTTTAGAAATTAAAGACGCGTTATGTATTAGCCAATAATAATCGACTAATAATATCAGCCGATAATTTCACTTGAGAACTCGATGCATAAATGCACCTTCATTAATTATATACGAACAAAGCGCGCGTCAATGCTGGTGTGAATTATGATTACAATCTATTTATTCCGACGTGACGTACGCAGGGCGAGTCGGGCCGTGAAATGTCGTAAACATTTTCAGCTTTGAACGAGCGTGACATGATTGCCTGCCGTATATCATCGCGTACCGCATGTTCGTACTTGCATGTTGAAACGCGAGCGCGATAAATGCAGCGGCGGATTGTGCAACGGAAAAGTAGCCGGATTTTTGGTCGACCTTGTACTCACACGCACAAGACTGTTACGTACAACATATGTATAACGCCCAAACGTGTTTACCGGACTGCCCTAACTCAAAAGAACTTAACCGCTCACTTATGCGGGGTTTACAATAGAAGTCGTAGGTCTTAAGTAGAAAATTGACCAATTATAGTCGATTATTCTTCTTATATTCGACTGTGATTGATTCATTGTCTACGACTTAAGACTCTACGACCGTTGCGACTTCTATTGTAGATCCCACATTAGAGAGAACCGTTTTTACCGTTTTAGTCTCAGGGAGGATACCGGGCGGGGTAAGCGCGGAGAACGTGCAAGACATGGAAAAGCCTTACAACAATGCGGAGGCATTAATTTTCCCGAACGCAACGCAAGGTACGCAAAAGAAAAACGCACGAGGAAAAACGTAAGTACGCGCGCGGATCTCGCGTTGCACGGATTTCGCAATCCGAGCCTCTCTCGCAAGAGGAAGTTCGAGCCGGGGGGTCTTTCACGGTGAAGTTTTCCCTCTGATTATAGAGCCGGGTTGATTAATAAGCGCCCCTGGAAATCGAGATAATTGCGACTTAATGAGAAAACGTGCAGTCGTGGCCGAAGAATGGGTATCAGCGTTGTCGGAAGCGCGTTCGCGCATTCCATTCCTCAATCATCGGTAGAAAATAAGAAAAAAAGACTTAAAAAAGAAAGAGATGAGAGAGAGAGAGAGAGAGAATGATCAACGGGTCGAACGGGAATCGGAGATAGAAGTGTCGTGAAAGCGAGACTGAAACAGTGCAGGAGGATGCGCGCACGTATCCGTGTTTTCCAATGCCTCGGCGAGACGTTGGAACCGGAACGGCTGGATTTTTAGTCACGCGACACAAACGCGGGACAAAAGCGCCACTTACCGTTATTGCTCGACGGTTTTTCGCTTACCAGAAGTCATCACCGGTTTACGCGCGACGCGAATTGCGCGACTTGCGGATGCCACGCGTGGGTGCCTCAGACATGTCCGCGCGGTTCGAGAAAAGCGAATGCACAAGCCTGCTTCCCATACGCATAGAGGACCGTTGTGTAATCATCAGGCAGGTACCCGGTGCGCGGTCTAATGACGAGCAATAACGAATCTGCTAGGCGCGCGAGCGCGTATTATCGTAACGGCGATTAAAATTAGGTAACCGGAGTGGGAAAAAAAATGGGAAGATCGCTCGATCGCTGGGAAGGAGAGATCGAGAATGGGAGATTGATTTTTAGAGAATACGGCTAATTAAGTGCGCGCGCAACACCGGGCGCAATGAGCGAGATGCGATGGAATTAATTACTCCCCCTCTCCCCCTTCCTGCCCTCCCCTACCCTCCAGCCCCGTTAATTCACGATGCGTCCCGGTATAATGGGCGACGAGTTTCGTACAGTATAGCGTGAGTTAATGCACTTACACATTTTACGAGGCTGAAAACGTATGATAACTATTCGCTTAACTTTCCGTGCAATTTAGTTTTTTCTTGCAGGAAAGTACGTTCGTTTACTAAATTCCTCTATACGTAATTCTCCTGTACGTATACGTACGAGAGCTTTTTGTTTATAAGAAGGACGTTTATTATTTTCAGATTGCAAGTGCAAGTCGTGTTCGAACAAAATTGCATGACAGATACACGGGTGTAATTTATACACGCCGTATAATTACGCATTTGGCGGAGCAAGACACGTTGTCTTCCTGGCGGCATTGAAGGCATCGGCCAGCTGAAGTATTCGATTGCGAAGGTCGCCGGGAAATGCCGGAACGGAGAAAAGAGGTGGATTTGAACGGGATACGAACGTCCTCGACCGTACGGATGCAGAAGGACGCGTATACGCGGCAATTGACGTCAGGGGATTTAATTTCAAACGCAGAGATCCCAGTCCCATTCTCTCTTTCTTTCTCCCTTTCTCTTTCTTTCTGATTGTCGTTGGCATGGCGGTTGATCTCAAAATCCTTCACTCGTAACCTTGAAAGCGGCCTCAAGATCGCTGCCTGTGATCCAAAATCTTACTTTCAGCTATTCTTGTTAATCTAATTGGGGCGATTCCGTTTCGATAAGAAATCATGAATATCCAATGATACTTTCAAGTTGTTTTTTTTTTATTAATCAATCATTCGTTAAGTCAATGATATTTTGAATATTTTTTAATATTATAAACTTTTGTAATGCCCGGAATATATTAGATAACTATCTAATTTAATTAATAATCGTTAATAATAAAATTTCAGATAGAACCAATGGCGATTCATAGAAATCATGGCTCACCTTCAGGTCTCTTTTTCAAAAATATTTACAACAAAATGTTACATATATATTTTTAGTATTTCCGAAATACTTAATCATAATTTTAATATTCCAAAAATATTTTTTAATTTATGATTCCGTTATATCACATTCTCTTTCATGTTGATAAAATTTTAAATAAAACGTTTTACGAATTATATATTTAAATAATTTTTTTCAATATGAATAATAATTCAAATATCAATTTTTCAAAAATCTATTCTTCAAAACTCTATTTTTTTATATTTAATCTTATAATAACAAAAATTTCGCTTGTGGAGCGCCAATGGCCTTCTCCCTCTTGACAAATTTCTGACTCCAACAATGGATAGAATATATTAATTAATGTATTAATTCTTAAGTACAGGTGAGAAACTGATCAATTTTTCTGGGAACACACCTTTCAACTATTTTGTGTGTACGTATCTCGTTACGTAAAGAATTCACACTAACGCAATTTTCTATCGCGTCACTGACATTTGACAGTGGAAATGGAATTATCTGCAAAATATAATGCAGCCAGATATCTTTGACGGGTAGCGACATTCTAGTACATTGTAGTCGACGTATCATCTACAAATAATACGTTCCAAGAGTATACCTGATGAATAATGTTTGCGATGCGGACGCATACAAGAACGTTGCACCCGGCGTACTAAATGTCAAGCAGGACGCCATGCAATAGACGCGTGTCGACCTAGAAATTCTCAAATGATGCGTCGCGATTGCTAAAGTGACACAAAGTGCGTTGCAGCCTTTTACGGTTGGTAAATGCGTATCCAACGGCTACTAATCCTCGTTTCACTGAAATCTCTGATCGCTAATTACACGGCCATATCACGTTTCACGTTGCGATTTTTAATTGCACGACCACACGCCATGTCTCATATTGTATACGAATCACATTTTCCACTATCTC
>NW_017305800.1:2787961-2789968 GCF_001594115.1 Trachymyrmex septentrionalis | reverse complement strand
CATATCACGTTTCACGTTGCGATTTTTAATTGCACGACCACACGCCATATCTCATATTGTATACGAATCACATTTTCCACTATCTTTAATCAATATTGTAAAATCAGTACGTAATTTGAACTATATTATATTATTCGATTTTCAAGTAATATTTCATTATATCGAGACATGTCTTTCCATTTTTTAATGTCAAAGTATTCATTAACTTTTTTTCAAAATGTTTATCAGTTAGTAATTTATTTTTTTATTGATTTTCTTGAAGTTCCTTTAGTTCAAGACTTTTCTCAAGCTATAATACAAGCAAAACTTTGAAGGCAAGCATCTTTTTACGATAATAAATGGAAATAAATGAGGAGTGCCAAGGATCATGTAATGAAAAATTGCAAAACTTTTTTTACATCTAGCGGCTAGTCCGTAAGAAATTGCGGTTTAATGTTGGTTTTTTTGTAAGAGAGAAAGAGACAGAAACAGACACTAAACAAATTTTTGCATAAAAGGGTGTGGATAAAATGTAAGCACAAATCATTGAACTGATTACAGGATCACGAATGCAACTATACGTTGCAACTCTGTGATAAAGAAATGACAGGCAATCGTTTCACTATATAAACCGCTCTCTTGTAAGAATTTTTACGCAAGTCATATTGTGCAGGTAAAATATCATTTGCATAATATTTTTTTTTATGGAAAACCGTGTGATGTCGTAGTTGTGACGGAAAGGCAGCTTCCAACGAAAAGACGTTGCGAACATTGATCAGAAATTTCCATGCATCTTACGCGAGCAATTATTTTACTGCAATTAGGCTCTTTAAATCCGAAACGCCGGACGGGTCATAATTTATTAGTGTCTAATATTTATTGTGCGTTTACGCAATAATGGCACCCGGGGCAATTCATGACCGGAACCGCTGCTATCGAAACGGCGTTACCAGGAAATCGTTCTGCTATCGGCGCGCTCTCCTTATATACTACTATAAAATCACTGCCTCGTAATGATCCGTACACGATTATACGTGTATACTACATACCTACGACATATATGAATATAAACACGGTTTTTTCCGTAGCTTTTCCTGAGGCGGCCCCGCACGGTGGAAGTCCGTACGGCGACAGAACGAGACGCGCGAGGAAAAGAAGGACTCTGCAAAGCTGAGAGAAGTGAAAGTCATGCGAACGGAGAGAGAGAGAGAGAGAGAGAGAGAGAGAGAAGGAGACTCCCCGACATATAGAATAAAAGAGTCGGCGAGTGAATGAGTGAAAGTAAGCTGGAATACCGAAGCGGTGCTCTGAAACTGGAGCGCCGCTTGCATAATATTGGACAGTTTATACAGTTTAAGGCGTTCCGTGTTGAACGGGCGCCCGCCCGGTGTATATAATGTATATATACTGCACAAATCAATAAATCATTGTGTACGGTGCGACGATAATTCGTAATTATGTTGGAAAAACAATATTCGCAGACTTTCGCGAAGCGAATGATCAAAGAATAAGGCACCACATTTTATTCCTTAATATAAAAAGTCTAGTATTTATATTCAATATATAATAGCAATATAAAAAGTCTAGTATTTATATTCAATATATAATAGCTATATACATAAATTGAATTTTTAGTATTAAGATAATTAACGTTGTTATTTCTTTATTATAGATAACTCTTTCTGTAATATTCTTATAAATTTTATCAATCGTACCTATAAAATTTTTCATTATATCGATGCCACGATTTTCCTTCTGCCTATAATATTTACAATATTTGAAAAAATTACGGAATTAAGCGACATTTAAGGAAATATATCAGTTGCGAGCAATTTTTATTCTATTATATAGTCGTCACTTTGTAGTTGCCCGGATCGATGGAAAGGAGAAAAAAAAAAAGAACCGTCTGTCTATGGCAAATCAACGATTAGAGCGGTCAAACACTCGATGAGCAACGCTCGATCTCCATTAATGGTGGCGGTACACATGCTAGATATCACGTGGAAACTTGGAAGCAGATTAACGGGC
>NW_017305800.1:2767156-2787861 GCF_001594115.1 Trachymyrmex septentrionalis | reverse complement strand
TAATGGTGGCGGTACACATGCTAGATATCACGTGGAAACTTGGAAGCAAATTAACGTGACGAAGAACTCGTGGATCGTTTTAAATGGCCACGGGAAGCAATTCCGCGTTATTATTCGTTATTATTCGAAAGCGTTCTCGCTGTGCCGTTGTACTCGCGATATTCGACGATCAAATTTACAATCTAAAAGGCACCCATTATCGCACCACCGTGGAATTATGTGATCTCTCAGTTGCGTTTTCATCGTCGTACGCACGTGCGCGCACCGCGGTTTTAAGTTCCCATTCTCCATCGCAAAACCGCGCCGGAACGACTTGATTACTCGTTACCTATTCGGGCGGGGCACTTGATTGTAAAGGAGATTTGGCTCACTCCGAAGTCCGGTCACGCGTCCCATTACAGCGGTAAAAGTAGGTAATCAGAAATCTGGATGGTTACAACCGACGGCGCTTTCCGCCGGTCCTGGCAAAATTTCTTTCTCGTGACTCGAGACCTTGAAATGTCGGATAAAATTGGCGCTTGCATAATAAGCGGCGAAAGTCATCGTTAGTTAAGCCTCGAATATTTCGTTTCGTGAATGATTTCTGCTTTTTTTTTTTCTTTCTCTCGTATATGCAGACTCCTCAAATCATTGGACCGACAATTGCATGCTTTCGTAGTTCCATGAAAATACCACCGGCACTACAATTTGCCTCGCTACCTTTTTGTGCATGCGATTAATAAGATTGTTGGCAGTTATGCGTGGCATAGGCGTCTCTCAATATCTTTTACAAAAACGACATACCTTGGGTAATAAGACTAATAAGAAAAACTATGTTTCGCTAGCAGAATTCCTAAAAGGATTAGATCAGTGATATTTAACGGCATGATACCGACGTGATGATCATAAGTATCAATTAGGATAATAGAGTTAATGGGTCATAAAATATAAAATTAAACATAAAACGAAGTTTTTTATCTTCCTTAATCAAGCAATCTTAGAGAATTCCTATGAGAATTCTAAATAAAATAAATAGAAATTGTTAAAATACGAATTAAATATGCATATAACGTTTCATTTCACATATTCTAATAGCTTTTAAATGAGCCTTCAAGCAACTACAAATCAAATATTGTTTGATATTCGTGAAGAATGATTATTGCAATCGAATGAGAATTATTATGTAAAGTCGCTTGCCAATTCAGGGATTAAACGAGAAGGCGCGCTAATGATGAGGAAATTTATTCGTACCGAGTCTATCGATTTTATGAATTTTTCAGCGCCTACGGCCTAGGAAGTTCGTTCAATCTCGCCGTTCCTGGCTCTAAACTTTCTTCGCGTGACTTCGACAACCGATTCCTTCTTTAAGTGGAGCATCGAATCGTAACCGCAACCGTAAAATCTCTATCTTTCGTGTTTAACAAAAGAAATGTTCCGGCAATCTCGGATATATGATAAATTATGTTTCCGAATCCGTTAACTATAGAAAGAAAGACTGCGAGAGAAAAAGATCCTTTCTAAAAAATACTTTCCCAAAAGATATTAAATGCCTTGATAGATTACATTAAATATACAATCAGTTGGAAATATTGATGTTGTGACTAATTTATTGCTCGCTCGCTCGTTGACAATCCTATAACGATTTATTGATTTTGGCTTTCTTATTTCGCAGGTATACAAATTTACGACACACAAAATTGAAATAAATGTCATTTGTAATAGATGATACGTGATAATTACACTTATTTTACATCCTTAATGAACGTTAACTATGACAAGTTTACGTGTAATATTTCGCGTATCGCCAGTGTCGTATTATTCCGAGGGGGCAACGTTTTCAATCGTCGCCCACACGGCATTACGTCACGCATTACATATTCATCAATTATCGTTCGCGAAGATGCATCCCGACGTACTGGTTTGTTTTCTCTCTCTCTCTCTCTCGTCCATGAAAGGTCACGGGGGCTGTTTAAAGTATCAGTAGAAGTTGATGCGCTCCAAATTATGCCGTTACATTGTACGTCATACGACATTGTAATCCGAGAGTGAAACCGCAAGATTGAACTCATCTTAATAACGAGGCGTTATGCAAAAATTGTTAATGCGAAAAGCTCATCAGAGGCGACAAGACGTATTTGGTAAGACATATTTTTGTAAAACATTTTATATAAAGATAATGAGAGAGATGTGGAGAGATACGAATGTAATTTAATTTGTTATTTTGCCTTATATGTATTTATATGTTGTTGTACACGATGACACATCTCTTCGTAATATTCATAGAGGTCGATGTACGACAAATCCCGTATTCTTACGGCATCCTACACAATTCTACCGTTAGACACTTGTTACGTTAGAACACAAATTATTTTAAATTTTATATTTAAAAGAAAAATTGTATTTCTACAAAGAAGTTATCATAATGTTTTTTTAAATCAAGGTTGTAATTGTTTAGTTAATGATTGTATCATCGCATTTGTTTGGCAACATTTAGTTTGCGAATTTACACTTCCTCCCTATATGGAAGGTAGCTCGCGACTTACAAAGATATTTTGTACGGTACTTGTCTCTCGTATACAATGTATGGCATCAAGATCTTCTCCACAGGACATCCTGACACTGTTTGGCATTCAATGTCTCTGCTTGCACAATCTCCCGATTTTAATCTGCCCCCATCCGAAATGCTCAAGCGACTCTCGAAGAGTACACCTTAACAGATTTCGATACGCAAACGCTCGCAACCAGCGTGACTTGACCTCGCCGGAATTACATCAGCATTCGTATAAATCATTTTGCGAGATCGATTATTGCAGAATCTTCGCAAATATTTTGCAGTACGATACGAAAGGACAATCGCGTGAGTGGTATTTGATAACGTGACATTATTTGCAATATAACGACATAATAATTGGCAAGAAAATCAACGATTTCTGCAAATCATATTATTAATGAATACTATTCATATACAATTAATTACATATTAGAAGTATTATTGTGATAATTCGAGATTAAGAGTATTTTTGTTATTTATGTAGATATTCCATATAGATAACAATTTCGTAACGTAGAGCAGAGATCAGAGGTGACAAGACCGAGAGGTCCTCGCATTAATCAGCGCCTCCGCCGATTGTGATGCGCGAATGCAAGTACGTAACGGTTCTTGGACGCAGCTGATGGCCTTAAGAAGTGAAAAGACACCCGACCGGTGAAAGAGAGAGAATTCAGCGGGACTCTTAGACGCGGTGACGCGGTTGGATGAGCCGCGACTTCACGGTAACTTCACGATCGTTCAGCGAGGTCGTCTGTGATATAATAAGATTTCAATTTCTCGAAGAAAGCCGAAAGAAATAATACGTAGACGCGAAGATGCGATTCGTGAAATTAAGATTAGCCTGATTACAAACTGTAGAATACTCAACGCATCATCTCAGGTCGTAGAACACAAGATCATCTGACCGAAATTATTATTAGTCGTGTAAAAATAGAAGATATAATCGAGAGCGAAAGGACACCGGTTTGCTACGTCAAACGTGCAACAGCTGCACATGTAATACCTGTTATTTCTAGAACATGTAAACGTTTACCTCCTTATTTCAAATGTCTTCATCGCGTTGAATTAAAATGTTCATGTAACAGAACGTACAGGAGATTAAAGAGTTGAGAATTAAATAGGCATTGAGTCTCAAAGGATTGAACAGCTCCAGCATCGAAATTACGAGGTGGTAACCTCCGGCGTTGAAATCGCCGGCATTGAAGTCCCCGGACGCAGCTTGTTAAGATCTGCATTGAAGTTGCCGGTGCGTTGAAATCTGTGGTATTGTAATCACCGGCATTGAAGTCTTTTGAACATTGTAATCGACGCGGTAACAATCGGCAACAGACGGGGAGGTTGTGCAACGTAATATCAATTTTACACTTTATTCGAGGAAAAAAATTCAATTCAACACGGAATAGGTTTAGGGCGACTCCGCCACGTCGTGAGCCAGAAATCGTACTTGTACTCTCTTGTACTTTTAAGAATATAAATATAATGGCGAAATATTGCTACAAGCAATGTGGTATTATCATGGCGAAATATGACTTCGTATGACGTGTTCGCCGTGTCGGATGTGCGACGAGCGAAACGTGAGAGCGAGCCTCGCCTCGTCCTGCAAGATTAACGGCGCGCAAAAGTGCTCCGAAATGCCAAAGTTTACGTCTGACTTGCACATTAAACCGTTATCCACAATGCAATGGACTAATTAATGCGCCGTTACATGAAATCAGAATGTGCGAGTATGATACGTTGCATCCACGTTCACCGATGGAGGGATTCCGTGGGATAAGATTCACCGTTCCGTTTGCCCTTTCAGTCTGACTAATCGCTAGATTCATGAGAAAGACGTGCGGGAAGGAAAGAAAGGGGAACGACGGTGAGAGAAGGTTCTTTTTCTTTTTGCACGTTAAGAGCAACGGGAACTTTGCGTAACTTACTTCTGAGAACGAAGTGGACACGCGAAGCTTCTGACTTTTCCAGTAACGTCTGACGACAAAAAATAATTATAGATATGAATTAAACCTGTTTCATCTTTCTTCTTGCGTTTCTAATGCCCGTTTCTACCAATGCAGTTTAATTGTAATCTTGGTTTAATTAACTCTTCATCTTTTTCTAGTTCTAGAAATAAGAACAGAAATGAAGAGTTAAATTAAACCAAGATTAAAGTTAATCTACATTAGTAGAAATAGGATAGGCAATCTTTATGATGGTAGGCCCTGCGAATTAAGAAGCGAACATATGGGGTTGAAGAGAGAAATAGAGAAAGAGAGAGAAAGAAAGAGGAACAGAGAAAGACTGCTCGCGAGATTACTTCCACCTTTAGTCATATGCAACGGTGAACGCCCCGATATTCTGCACCCTGCGGATCAGCTGGGGAACACCCACTCACGATCGACCAGGTCTTTGAAGATTACTAAAGACAGCTCGCGACCTGCCTGGCATTCGTTCCTCGATCCCACGATCCTCTCCGCGCACACGTAAGAGAGGGCTCCTTGTTAAGTCAAAGATGAAAATATCAGAAAGAAAGAGCGCGCGCACTCCGCCTGAGTTAATATCCGCAATATCGATTACCTATCTCTGGATGGATCCTTAAGGATGTATCATCCTTAACCCCGCGAACTCTTGCGTGGGTCGGTCAAGTGGAAAATAGCTCGGGAAAGTAAACGAGGTTCGTTAACGCTAATTGAAGGGTCTGGAAATTAATCGAGCGTTTGAAAAGCCTCTAATATTTTTTTGTTCAATATCAAAATTCTCTCTAGCTCGAAAGTTCCGCCGTTTGTAGTTTGAGAGATATGTTAATTATACTGTATAATCTTATAATCGGTAATCTGTAAGGTTCTACACACGGAAATGTATAGAACTATTCGCGAAAGTGACAGCCTATTGCGTGATTATAAGATATAAATACCGTATTTCAAATCTTTTATCAGAAATACATGTACATGTAAAAAGGAATTGATTTATAAAGTCATAATTTCCGTAAAATGAAATAGAGTAACAAGTAATAATACAATGCATTACAGTTTCAGTCAATTAATCATAGTAATGCAAATAATAGTATAGTACAGTTCGATTTTTCCGAAATTATTCGGTAAGTTTTTATTCTTCGCTGCACGATTACACTGCGGCGTGCCGTTATATTCTTGATAGAAAGTCGTATTGCGATATATACGCAGAGAGGTTAATTTGATCCGAAAGTAATTTCGCAAGAGATTATGTAATTATTTAATTAGGTATTCTTGATATATACAGTCGTACATCAGCTATGGGAGGATTGATAAAATAGGATCGATGAGGGACGTGCATTCTAAATTTGTGAAATGCAGATCACGATCGATAACTAACGCGCTATCAGCCGTGAAGGCTGTAGTCGGGCGCAAGAGTGTGTGCCAGTAACGCGCGCGACCTTTGCTATTTTGCGCGTACAATTGCGAAAGCGCTGGAAAAGTACGTAACCGATAAGGCCGTGATATCATTTTAAATTTCACGTAACCGTGCATTCCATGAATTGTTCTTTTAACAGCGAAAGAACAGAAATATTTTATACACGTGAGCATTTTATAGACGTCATAATTTGGAGAGAGAGAGAGAGAGAGAGAGAGAGAGAGATAGAGTGAGAGAGAGAGAGAGAGAGAGAAAGAGAAACTGCAATCAATTTTTAACACACGCATGAAAGTAAAGATTCGAACAATAAAAATTCTAAAATTTATTTATATAATTGGTATCGGTCTTAGTTTTTATTTAAGCGCAAGTTTAAAAGATCATTAACCCTATCATTCTTAAACGTTTCAAACATGTAATCTTAAAAGTGAAATAAAAGATATCTCTGTGCAATCACAAGTAGGATAATTTTAGACTGCAAAGTTGAACAAGTATGATACGCGTCAACGTAATGGGCTTACGCCACGTTAAACATCCAAGTGGTTCAAGATTCCACGGACAATCTATGGCCGGTTAAAGAGGAGGAGAGGTGAGAGACGCGTACGGAGGTAAATTTATCGCGACGATCCCTTCTCGCGGTAAATTGACCGCGAGCAGCAATAGGATTGGAATCGCAGCGTGAAGGTTACGCGTTCTCGGGGGGGGTGTGAGCGAGTGTGTAACCTTTGCTGTCGCTTATAGCCGGACGTTTGCTTTAGAAAGGCATATTAAATTCATGCATAGGGAACCGAGCGTTTTGCTCTCGAGACGATCTCGAACATGCGATCTCGTAGAGAGATAGGAAGGACGAATCGGAGCAACCTCTCGGCTTCGCACGATTTGTGTCGAGTGTCTGCGGGGGAATGCAACATACTCGTAGATTACACAGTTTACAGAGTAGAAACGAAATGGACAGTGAAAATCTAAAAATAAATCGATCGGATTATCATATATAATCTCCCTTTACTTCTTCATCTCCGTTGCGCTATGAAAGTTTCTCGCTGGTGGAAGATTAGGTTGGCGAATAACGCTCGGTCGTGAAGTATACGCAAAGGGGTGTGTACCAATTGTGAGTCTAACCTTTCAATGGCTCCCTTGCACGTAGAGAGGTGTGGCAATCGCGTGCCAGAAAAGACAAATCTCTAGAGGTCTACTTCACCTCTTATTTCATTTTTACAATTTTTTTTGTCAACAAGTTTGAGGACACATTCTTTTGATAAGTATTGCCAAAATTTTAATATAAGTTATTAAGTAAATCACTTTCTCGATAGCTAAACGCGAATGGTGCAAGCAAATGTATAGAGTGCATAAAATCACGTTCATATTTTATAATTCCGTATAGATTTTATCTTTATGAGAGAGTCAATTGGAAAATTTGTGTAGCGCATTAATATATAGACGATTTTCCCTCCTCGATATTTATTATTATTTTAGCTATAAACGAATTGTTTCTAAACTGAAGATGAAACTTGTCGCTAAATAATAGCTTGATAGGCCTGGGACATCGTATGTACATGGCTGATAGAGCGGACAGTAGTACATGTATAAGGATGGCGTGGTCGGTGCGTGTAAGTAGAAACAGGAGGTGGTGCTCAGACACAATGGAGCAGGCTGAGGCAACCGAGTTCTCGTTGCGTCACGTCACGACTTAGCCGGCTTTCCTTCTCTTTTCTGCTCGTTAATTGCAATGAGCGACGGATGGCAAACAGACGAATTAGGAAACTTGACGTGACAAAATTAGAAATTCATAAACGTTTATTTATATATTAATTAACGACCACTTAACTTTTTAAACCGAACTTTGATATTTTTCGCAGAATTCCCTTACAGAAAGTGGCCGCTTTAATTTCTTTCTTCTAATTAAGCCTCCGATTAGGACTAATGTAAATTATAGCTTGTCTAGACGGAAAGTTATCGCCATACGTTACAGACAAAAAAAAATGTAAATGCAAGATATAAATACAAGTTAAAACCCTAGTGATATTTCTTTTTAATAGAACTATAATTTATTGTTAATTAGTAAGTGTGAGCCTGAAGCGACATGTTTCGAAAGAACATGACATTTTATAGAACATAAATCTTATGTTGTAAATCTTATGTCATTGTTAGAAATGTCATCTTCAATAAATCTCAAGTAATTTGGGCTCGTTTACTTTTGTGTGTCTGTGTCAATTATTATAATATATATCTACAATCGTTGTCCTGCTTCTATTTCTAGTCGTGGGAAGGGTATAATTTGTGTCGGGGTATTAGTCGATAATGAAACAAGACGTGCACTGCGATTGCGAGTTCTGACAGTTGAAACGGCAGCGTGGGCTGCCCTGAGTAATTCCGCCCTTCTTAATCCGGATGTAGCCAAACGTGTAGCCGCTGATATTCGCGGGGTGACGGGGAAGAGAAGGGCTTTCGTCACGAGTCGCTCTTTGTGGCAAATTTTCAAATGAAAGCGAAGAATGAGATTTCCGATCGTGTAAACGCGCCGCCCTCGTGCCTCGCGATTGCGAACGCGGCTTGTCCTGCTTCGAGCGAAAGGTCACTGTTAAACAATGATAATCGCACTTTCGACGATTGCCTCGTAAATGATACCGCGAGGCCTGCGTCGACGGTTTACACGAGGCTTCCCATGGAGGGATTCTAACGGACAAACGCGCGCGTGACTCCTCGCGTTTGTAAAGATCACATTGGCGTTTACATCGCCTCTGTATTGTGTGCCCGCGATAAATACATATAATTAATTAAGAAACACTGAAAGAATGTTTTACAAAGGATGTCGCGTTACGGTACGAAATCGCAGTTGATATTATAGTAATCTAGAAGCTCGATAATGGTACCCTTTATGCTGTCGCTTCTGACGGACGTCGAAGCACGGTCCACACACAATCGTGTCTACGTCGTTAAAGAGCCTTCAGCGCCCACTCTATCCGCATAAAATATGAGATTTGTGCATATGCAGAACTCGAAGAACCTGAATATATCGAGATCTTCGATCGGAACTTTTAAACTTGCTGGTTTGGTGCAACCTCCCTCATTTCTTCGTCGAGTATCTTCGCGCATCTCGGAAACCGACGTACGATAGCGTGAAGTGTGCGCGCAAAGTGTGAAGGCTACGAAGGGGCGTGTGGCAATCAGAGCTCCGTTATTCTCGCCTCGTATGGAGTAACGAGCGTCGATAACAACTGTACAACACTACGAGAATAGATTCACTACGTGAATATGCATGCGTGCGTGTATGCGTGTATGTGTGCGTATGGTGCGTGTGGGCCGTACGACACGTTGTCCGACGCGTGTCTCGTCAGAATGGATTTCGTTCTCCATCGTCACTGCGTGACGAGAGCCGCTCCTCGTTACAAGACAACGTTGGAAAAGCAGCGTAGCCACGTAATCACCCGCATGCACACACACACACACACACACACACACACACACACACACACACACACACACACACACACGGTGTATGCAGTGTACAAATCGCGATGCATTTTGCTCGGCGAACGCTTGTAAACCGGGCGCGAGAGAGTTCTTGCATCTCTCCGCGTACCTCTCTCCACCGAACGTGCGAATAAACCGACCGACCGATCGATTGGACAAGCTGGAGAGCCTGGCTCTCGATATTTCGTAGCTCGCAATACGAGCAGCCTTGCCTCGTGGTGTCAACAGAAAGTAATGAGCTCGTATAGCGAGTAGCCGTCCGGTGAAATTGTTCTCTCGCGTAAAAAGCAGCGACACGCGGCGCTTTAGGTGTAAAGCTGTGGATGTAAAAAGTAAAGCAAAGGACCTCCATTTAGGTTCTCCATTTTGGAAAATCTAGATAAAGGACCACCTACTCAACCATACAATATACCAATAATGGTATGCTAGATATACTAAAGAAACATATCCTTTTTATCTGAACCGAAATGGCAAGAAGTTTCCTATTGGTTATTTCGGTCGCCATTTTATAGCTAGTCCATTTTGACCTGTTTAATAAGCGCATTAGACAGGTCAACAAGCGCATAGCGCTTATTGGACAGGTCAAAATGGACTAGCTATAAAATGGCGACCGAAATAACCAATAGGAAACTTCTTGCCATTTCGGTTCAGATAAAAAGGATATGTTTCTTTAGTATATCTAGCTTTACTTTAGTAGGTTTGTCACGCCCTTTGACTATAAACACATTTTGGATCTCCAGTGGTAAACTTCAGACGTATCGCCAAGCTGGAAGATTAAGCTCCGCCCCAGACAAATAATTTTCGACGGAAGTGAGGAGCTTCCCAGCAAACGAGAATGGATTACAGTACTCGTATATGCACGCAACGGTTTGTAAAGGTCTCGGCTCTCCGAGGAGACAATTCAAAGGATTTTAGAATCCATTGCATTGTACTGTGACTCTGTACCTGAGCCGGAAAACTAAATAAAGGCAAAAGAAGAATAAAAATGGTCAGTAATGGTCAACACTTTCATATTTAAACTTGCCAATCTTTACTGTTCGGGGCGGAGTCTAATAATCTTCAGCCAACTTCTATTCGGCGACACCGAAAGTATACAGCAAAATATTGGTATATTGTATGGTTGAGTAGGTGGTCCTTCATTTAGATTTTCCAAAATGGAGAACCTAAATGGAGGTCCTTTGCTTTACTTTTTACATCTATAGTACAGCTATACACTAAAACGCCGCGTGTCGCTGCTTTTTACACGAGAGAACAATTTCACCGAACGGCTACTCGCTGTACGAGCTCATTACAGCAAAAATGAAAGACTAACAATCAAAGGTAGCGTCGCTTTATATATTGGGTGGTCCGGAAAGTCCGTGCGGATTTTACAATGAAAAATTGTATATACGATACCTTCGTCAAAAATGAACGAAATTTAAATTTAAAAAAAGGATTTTAAAGCTTGAAATCTCTACTTTTAAAAGCTTATCACATTTTTTAAGTTTATATGAGTTTGATAATTTTTACATACCAAAAACTACGAGCTGAAAAAGATAAAAAATTTTCTTTTCACTTTGGGGGTCTCTCACGTGCCCAAAAAAAATTTACGAAAATTTTCGACTACCCATCGTGAAAACTTAAAGCTTTCCCTACAAAATCATTTTTTAAAAATGTTCCTATAATTTTTTGTTTCTAAGTTATTCGCGAGTTAAGTAAAGAAGCATTCTGATTTCGATTGCTCATAACTCCGATAAAAATCATCATATCGCAATTTAAAAAACAGATTCTTAAAGCTGAAACTTTGCTCTAGCGAATGATATAATCGTAACGAAAATTTTGCAACAAATAAAAAAACTTTTGAAAAATCAATGAAAAAATCCGCACGGACTTTCCGGACCACCCAATATTTCGTCTTGATGCAAATTAAGAGATAAAAACAGCTGCATATAACAGAGCTACGAGGGTGGTCCCAAAAGTACCCGACCTAACAAAGAAAACACAAAAAATTTGGGAAAAAATATCTTTATTTCTCAACACACATGGCGAATAGGGTGCGTAGGGAAACAATTCGAACTTTAACTCATTGATTTTGGCCATCGCGTTAATGGATGTGTGAACTGGTGCATTGTCTTGATGAAACAACACTTTCTTTTTCGCCAAATGTGGCCGTTTTTCCTTGATTTCATCACCCAAACGCTGCAATAAGTTCGCATAATACTCGCCATTGATTGTTCTTTCTTTCTGAAGGTAATCAATGAAAATTATGCCATGCGCATCCCAGAAAACTGACGCCATGATCTTGCCTGCCGATGGAACTGTTTTTGCTTTCTTCGGAGCCGATTCCCCCTTTTCAGTCCATTGCTTCGACTGTTCCTTCGTTTCAGGTATGAAGTGGTGGATCCATGTTTCATCCATGGTTATGAATCGGCGCAAAAATTCGGTTTTGTTGCTGCAAAACATCGCCAAACACTCGATTGAAACATCCTCTCGACGTTGCTTTTGTTCGATTGTGAGCAAGCGCGGCATCCACCTTGAAATGTTGAAGTGAAGTGTCACTTTTTGAAATATTTACCATTTCTGCTAGCTCGCGCACTTTCAATCGACGGTCACCCAATACCATTTTGTGGATTTTCTTCACCATTTCTAGAATGGCCACCTCACTTGGTCGACCAACTGCGATGTTCGTTTTCGCAGCTCGTACGGCATCGTTTAAACTCTGCCACCCAATATTTTACTGTTGTAAACGAAGGAGCAGACTCCTCCAGAGTAGAATCCAGCTCGGCTTTGATATTGGTTGGGCTAAGACCTTTCAAATGAAAGTATTGTATCACATAACGATGACCAATTTTTTCCATCTTTGCAAATTCACCGAGATCGTCCACTATTGATGGCTGCCAAACAAATACTGAACAACGTAGCATCTTCAAACTTCATAGTTAAGCTTTAGAAAGTTGGTGCTTTCCCCTACAGTGATTTTTTTTATACAACAACCGCCATTTGTACGTCAGGTCGGATACTTCTGGGACCACCCTCGTAATTTTTTTCCAGAACTCTACCAATGTTTTAATCATACGTGCATACATACAGTTATACGAGTATATTATACGTAGAAAATAATTGGCTTAAGTACTATTTTTCAATTGATTTAACTCTCCGGAATTGATGATAAAAACAGTTACTATGCTGAGACGACTTACTTAATTTATATATATTAATTTGTGTTAAAAGACAATAATTAATTTTGCAACAGATTAAAATAACATAATTCGTATAAAAAGGAGTGAACGCAAGTGTATTTTGATAAGAATAATTCAGATTTGCGCGTGTAAGAAGGAAAGTTGAATTACATTTTTGACAAAAAGATTTGTTATATATAATTGAGTGAATCCAATAGAGATCAACTTAACTTTAGTTAACTTTAGAGAGCTAAGAAGAAATGAATTCCGAAGCTCCTCGTAAAATCCGTAAAACATTCAACACGGAATCATTTGCACATATGAATAGTAATTAAATGTACAATATGGTCATATTTCCATTTGCAGATAATGCATTTACAAGGACAGTAATAATCCCGGAAGCAACGATTAATCCATCAGCGTTACTCGAGAGACTTTCGTAAGAACGTTTTTCTTCTTTTCTGCGCGACATCGAGCGACGGAGATATTAATGGGCGTTTTTAAATATTAAATGCAAGACAATGCTTAATTTAAAGTTTCGCAAGGGGCCGCTTGCGACAGCCTCCGCTTCCATTTTCTACAAACCCCCGTATCCTTAATCGCGTTTCGTCGTGCCACGTCGCGCCGCATGAGCGGCACGATTCGCTAACCGACGACGGCGCGAAAGGAGCAAATTATATTTTAATAATTATCAGCGCGAAGGACGTTCATAAACATATGGGGAACGAGAGCGCCCATATTCCTCCCTCTCGATCCCCCACCCCTAGAAAGGTTACGCGCTCTCCCGCACGTAACACGAGCACGCGGATTACGCAAGTGACGCGTGTGCGTTGGCCGGCTGTCCCAGACGGAGAACGCTGGTCAGATCGCCGCCGCAACCGTATCGATGGCCGATCGTTAATTTCCAAGAGGCAGCCCCGGTTACGCCCGGCACACACTTTGTCTCGTGGTGGGCCTATAATTGAAACCGTGCCCCTCCTTCTCGCGGTTTCTCTCGCTCTCGTTTCGGGTCCGAAACGTGTTACGCTGTATCAGAACAATCATTAACGCGGCGGAATTTCGCCTCTCATACGAAATTGCGCAAATCGTTTCTTCCGCTGTACCCTTTCCCTTTGTCCCGGCGCGGTAATATGAATTCGCAATAACGGGGGCGTTCGTTTTTGATACTCGAGAAAACGGAAAAAAATCTGATATCGCACGCAACTCGGCCGTCGTGATTCGCAAGAGACTTGCGAGAATTAACTTTTTCTTTTTTTTTCACGCGGTGTGGATTCGCCGTTTCTGTATCTATCTCTTATACTTTTTTTTTAATAATCGACTTTGTAAGTTAAAATGAACTGTAAAGTCTTACAATTTTGTGTACCGAATATATAAACATTTTTTTATATAATACATCACGGGATTTTATATTATCCTTATATTTCGTTGATTATATAAACATTCTGGTTACTTTTGGAAATATATCTTCTGTACGTTTATATTAAGGATTCTTTATATAATGTTTCTTTCTCGAACTTCTTAATAAAGAGACTCTGTTTGACGTATTATGTTATGTTATTGTATTAAAATTAAACCATGATGAAAGTTTATATTGTCCAATGAACCGAAATCGTATTTCTTAATCAATCTTAGTGCTCGATCTCAAAATTAACAGAGCATGTCATCTGGATGAAAAAGAGATATGCAAAGGGAAAGCGAACAGAAAGAATGTATCAGAACATATCAATGTTGCAGCAAACGTCTCTGAATTTCGTACAAATTTATATTTGTCGTAATTTTACTCGACACTTCGCTTTCACTTATATATATATATATATACGAGTATATATATATCGGGACTTATCGGAACTTTCGTTTTCTATCGCGAACGTGCGTCGAATTATGAAGCTCTTGTTTTTTATCTGCATCTTTTATTTACGCGCAAAAGAGATAATTTTATTGTACATGTGTTGAAAATTCTTCGACAATTTCGGTACAATTGGCGATATTATCTCGTCGTAGTTTTAAACTTTCAAGAAAGTATTTCCGGTTTCTCTCCTTTACGGTTGCGTTGCATTAATGCATTAATTAATAATCAATCGTTTTTTTAAACCAGATTCAAAGCGATTGGCACCGCACATTTCCGGCGAGACGTACAATTTTATTTCCGTTAGTTTGCGATCGAGTTAAGATTCTCATTAGCCTCCCGTAAACATTCGGCCGGTCCGCTTTTCCTCATCGTCCCGCTCCATTTAATCCGACTACGTGCCTAAATATGCGTCATCGCGTTTCACGCGTTTTGGAGCACTCGAGAGGGAAAGTATATTGTAAGGCCCGTTTCTTATTTTGATTTCGAAAGTTCGCCGCGAAGGTTACCCAACCCGTTTGATAGCCGACTTTTCTTCGCGCCGCAAAGAACAACTTACACGCCCCTCTCAACAAGGAAATTTCTGATAGGAAGAAACGTGTCAACTTTGCGGAAAAAGGAGATAAATATTTACTAAAATAAATAAATAAAAAAAATTCTGTGGCATTGGAAAAAATAAAAAATTCTTTAAATTGCTTAATTGGGTTACCAACATGGGATTTGTCGCAATTTTTGAGAAAAACATTTTCTCTTCTGGCGAGGCTTCTTTGAATAACGATTTCCACGAAGACTCCCGAGTGTATTGCGAGAGAAAAAGTTTGGGCGTATTTGAAGAAGAGAGTCATAATTATGCCGAATATCACGGCAGGATCCAGGATTATGTAAAGAGTCGCGTTGTGAAATTTCCTGAATGACACTCACGCTTATCGCGTCATTCCATATTTCTTTACTCCGCGCCGTGATTTTAAATCATTCTCAATGCTCGCCTCCGCGATTGCGTTTATTATTTACTTGAGATTGGAAATGTTGTGAGATCGATCGTATTAACCGTATGCGTGACGCGAAAATAAAATTGCGTAACGCGGTACCAATAATTAATGAAAAAGCTCGCCAATCTTATATCGCGTGCGCAATCATGAATACGCGGAGGCTGGAAACCTCATGGAAGAGCTATTATTTATCCCAAGTAAAATCTATCCCGCCTATATATTTTTCGCGAAGAAGGAACTCATTTTGTGAAAATGCGGCGCATGATCGAGTAGCTCGCTGCTCACTTTACCAACTTTCTCTGCATCACGGAATAATGCGCTATATTTTCAATATGGATGCAATTTCAATCGTATTAAAGCTCGATCTGATCGTAATTTCGATGCCATTGAGGAGGTACTCATGCGATTATTTTCCTATATTTACGTTCGAGTATACGATTGAAAACTAGAATCTAGTTAAGGAGCACGTGCCAGGAGAAAAATAAACGTATCCGGGGAAAAATCACGTTTCAGAGATCGAAAATGTATAAAGGTCTATAACGGTAAATAAGAATCCTTTTTCACATTTCTCACAGAATGTGTAATTTCTCCTCGTTATGACACGTTCTCTTTCTAAAACGACCGACTCAATTATGTTACACGGGATCCTTTTTTGTCGGCCGGCTTGATAGGAGAAATGCTCCAATTACGCAATGATATCGTTCCGGTCGGCGGCGCGATACTGGATGGATCGGAATCGCGATCGCGAGAACGTTATCGTCTCGTGCCGTTTCCAGTCGCGACCTTCGACTCATTTATGACGTTGCGTTGGAACGAGCTCGGACTCACCCATATCGATCGACGAGCTGAAAATCGTGATCGGATTTCTTCAGCGGTCCCCCGTCCACTTTCAATTGCGTTACGTCGCGGTACTTTCGGCCGCGTACACATCCGATCGCGTTATCTTAAAAGTGCATTATTATTAACGGTTTTTAACGGCCAAGCGTTATCGGCATTGCGAGTTTCGTGACCTCCCCCGCTCCCACCCGAGAAATTGTGACACGCAATTCCAAGTTCCTCGCACGGCACGAAATATCCCGTGAGACAAAACGTTCATTTTCTTCGTTCTGGCATAACACAGGTAGTCATCTCGGTTATGCTAACACGATTATGCCGTAACTTTCGCAATACAACAGATCATGATGCGAATAAAGTGAATTTCATGCTTTTGTTCGTACTGTATTAAATTTCGAAAGATGTAAATAATTACGATACTTATTGGAGCATTCGACTTGCGTAGTGGAAAAATGTTTTCTGTAATTTTTTGAGACACACGATATCGTACTTTGTAATTTTAAAAAAGCATTTTCTACGGCAGATTCCACAAAAATTTGTGACTCTCGCGGTTTTCACTTTTTCGAAGTAAAAAAACATGTGAAAATAATTTAAAAAATAAGTGTCAGTAAAGAAAAGTTTGCTTTGCACCAATAATACACGTGAAATTATGTACCTGAATCTCACGAAGAACAATAAGAGACTCGATAAAAATTTTTGAGATAAAAAAATCGAGAAAAGAGAGAGAAGCATCTTACAGGATACATCGCCAAGTTTAAGGCCAATTATCTCCCTCGAGATTGCGCGTTGTTCGTATTTTTCCACGTACATCCGCATTACTCCCTTGAGGGATCTTTAGTTTAGCGCGCAAAGTACAACCTCCCCCCCCCCCCCCCGGGGCGTCGGTACACGATCTACAAGGGTAAGGATCGATAAGACGTCGCCGCAAACACGCTCGGTTACTGTTCGTCCGCGTTAACACTTCGCGAAGAGATACGATCGTGTATGTGTTCTCTCTTTATCTCTCTTGCCAGAGCTGATTTAACATACCTCCCGGGATAAAACCCGGGTCATCTCAAAGGCCGAGAGCTTCGCATCCGGCTGACTCTCATTGCATCGCAGTTTGCCACGCAGGAGTGAAGACGCGAATTTCTCACGGTATTTTGTATATCAAAAGAAAAGGCGAAATTTTAGCCTAAGATTCTCCACCACGTTTTTCATAGAAAATTTATATTTAATGTTACTAAACGCGCAAATATAGTTCGAGATATAATATTTTAATAAATAAAAGATATAATGAATATCGTATTGTTAGTTTAAATAAAGCATGAGAAAATTTTTTTACGCGAATAAAAGTGCGATAGTTGTTGCACATATCATGAACGTACATCCTGACAAGCAAAACAACGCTAATTAGGGGAGTAGGTTATTCTCGAACTCTACTTAAGCAACCTACTAATCTATCTTAAGCATAATTATTGTAGTTTTGTTCGAGCTACTGCGCATAATAAACTGCAAACGGTTCGGTGAACTCTCGACAACTATCATCCTTATAAACATCAGAAGACATGCGAGAGAGCTTACGTAACACCTGTTCGTCTTTTCAAGATGATGTGCGCAGCTTAGATAATTGCGATATGGAGGATTGGGAAGATTAACGGTATTAGAGAAGAAAAGATGCGGGACATAAATTTGTGTAAACGCGTCGTCGTTTACGTCATCGAATTAAATTAAAAGCTTAGGGAGCAGAAATGACGTAATCCTTTTCTCCACAAAATACCCAAGATAATCGTATTTTATGTTTATTTCTGGATTTTTATTTTAATTTTTACAAGTGCATTTCTCAAAAAACATCTATCAAAGAAGAGGAAGAAGAAATGCATGAATATTTGCAGAAATTTTCTTCAACATCGAAACTTATAACAAATAGATTGTAAGTAAAATCCTACAAAAAAAAAAAATACATCTCTTTCACAATTAATCGGAAAGTCAAAGTTGAAGGTTTGACTTAACAACTCGAAGAGTCCTTCCAGTGACATAGCAACAAAGTGCCGCAACACAATAGCGTCGATAAAATACACAAAGTGTATTATTTCCTCCGCATCCCCGACAATTCGGCGCTCGTTCCCATCGCGCATTTCATAGTTTTCGCGCTCTAATTTTATTAGGCTGTATACTTAAACGTTATATCACCAGCGTCGGTGAGCGTGGCATCCTCGGCGCTCCTTTCACGTGTACGACGTACGCAACGAATTAATTTGCATGGCACGCACGCACTATACGCCCACCTAAGCACTCGTCTCTCCTCCATCTCGTCATCTCTCGAATGTAAACTTATGTATAAGCTTCATAGAAACTTCGATCTAATGGAGGAGACATCGTCGGTTCGCGGATCTCGCTTAATCATCGTGTTTACTCTTCTTCAAACGGATGTCTCGCTTCGCGCCCTTTCTCCATTCGTCTGAATCGCGCGCGCGCTCTCGTGGCACTCAATCGCCCCAGTTATCCCAATGAAAATCCCTTTTCCTTTCATTCGCGAAACGAGGCCGCCCGGATAAGAATTGTATCACGAGCGCAACATATCTCTGTGTGTGTGTGTGTGTGTGTGTGTGGAGAGGAAAAACAGGCTCGTTATACACCGCGGTAACGTACAAGCGCGCGCACGCGTTTTGTCTTTCTTATCATTTTTAACGTATACGACGTTATGCTGTTGCAGTAGAGGTTTTCCGTGGGAGTACAAGCGATCGGTCTCACGGAACGATCAAGGTTTTGCATTGCCGATCGTGAGCCGCTCGAGAAAGGAGCGTTCGACAAAGCAGCAGCGCCAGTTGTTTATCGATCTCATAATCCTTTTTTTTTTTTATTTCTCTCGTCGCGAGACTATCGACGATCCTGCGATAAGATATCGCGATATCTTGGACCTACGAGTGTAAGAAAGTAACGGCTCGTAACGTCGATTTACCGGGACGTGTGAATCGCGGGAGCGCGTGAGAGCTTAACGCTGACTTGCGCGATTAAAGTCGCGGAGAGATCCGATCAATGAACTCTCTATTATACAGCTTGATTTGTATGTACTTTCCTCGGCAATGTAGAGTGAGTCATGGTAATTACGATAGGAGGGTAAATGTTTTGCGTTGAGGCATTTTTCAATTCGATAAACATTATATATGAATTACGAAATAACGTCATAAATCATGCACTTATTTCACGGATATTAAATCACTCATGCCCGTTTCTGCTAATTTCGATTAACTTTAATCTCGGTTCAAGTCTTCATCTTCTAATTCTTAAAACTAGAAAAAGAGGAAGAATAAGTGGACCGGGATTAAAGTTAATCTACATTAGTGGAAACGGGTATTAGACTCGATTTTTCATTTTCTGATTAACTTGTGGTTTACATTTAGCCTTACTTAACCTGATGATGAATATAGAGATTGTGTTTTTCTATATCTGATTAAATTAACAATTTTGTAGCGACGATTTTAAAGGGTACTTATTATCAAATCATCATTTTGTTATTTTTACCATAACTAGAAAAAATACAATTTTTTTTACATTATCATAAAGCTTATAGTTCTACCGTAATGTAAGATTAACTCGGTTCAATTTACTCTTTACTCTCTTTAGAATTAAAACAAATATGAGATAAATTAAAGCAAGATTAAAGTTAATTTACATCGATAGAAATGGACACGAGTCTAATTACAACTTAACTAGAAAATGAAAAATCGGACTTTAAAAAGTTAAACGACTGTTGCGAGACAGCCAGAGACGCTGAGTTTCGTTTCGAGGTTTCCCCGACGCACTCGCGAATGTAATAAGCAAGTGGGTGGTTCCGGGTATGCTATCCATAATGATTGAGAACGACGATGAAGAAATAGTCAGGCTTCGCGATTGTATCTGGAAGGTCGTCGTTGGCGTGGTCGGTACGAAAGGGAAAGATAAAGAAGCGAGCGACGTTTGTAGTGCACAAACTCGTGCTTTCACGAGTAACGGCTCGACCATCAAGCTTCTTGCACATTAATAATCGCTTTTTGCACATTATCATGCTCGTCAAGGTCGGTGAAGAAAAGAAATATAGAACGGATGATTGACAAAAAAAAAAAGCGAGCGCGAGAGTCTATAGACAACTGTATAAGACCTACAATCGAGGCTGTGAATCGCAACAACCTGTTACGCAATAGTGGAATTGTCGACGGGCACACCCACAGCATCCGGAAGCGGAGCATCGATCGCCCAGTTTCGTTTTGTCGACGAAGGTCGACCGGGTTTAATCTCTCGGGCTTGTCGTCGCCGACAATTGAAGATTGATCGGCGAAGTTATTAAAGAAAGCAGCAAAGAGAATGTTGCTGTCGAGATGTGACAAGGGTTGCAAACCAAATCGGTCTGTCCGATAATTTTCATATTTTGAAGGAAAAAGAACCGAATCCGAAGGACGATCCGTAGTGATCTAAATATTTCTCTCAACAGATATTGGAAAGACATGAGAGAATTCAATCTCTTGGAGTATCTAGATAGTCTCGTTTCAAAT
>NW_017305800.1:2741298-2767056 GCF_001594115.1 Trachymyrmex septentrionalis | reverse complement strand
ACTTCAAATAACCCCATAGGAAGAAGTCGCATGGAGTCAAGCGCGCTCGAAAGGCACGTTGAGTGGCGACAATGGAGCGGCCATTACCGCGCCAAAACGCGCGATGCTCTCTTGTCCAAAGCATGATCGAGACTGGCTGTGGGGGGAACAAAAATTGAGGACCTATCCTTTCGGACGCACCCCCTCCCAGCTTCCTACCTTCACCCCTTGCCGTTTGGCGCGTTTTTCAAAAAAGTAAGTTTCTCTGCCGCACCCTATAGTCTCGTTTCAAATGTTTCAGAACGTTTACAGAGAAAGCGAAGGCCGTTCACGAGACGTCGACCTTGATGGCATTTTTCTCCCCTTCGACGTGAAAATAGCGCGAACAAAAGGGGGTCGACGCCAGTCTCACGCTTTGAAAAAGAAGCGGCTTCCTAGGTGAACGCCGACTCGACGGCACTTTGTTCCGAGTACCGCGGGATTTTGGAAACAAGGCCGTCTTCAAGGCCATTTCATTTTACGTAGGAATGCAGTAAAAGAAGCGATGGCGCCAGGCGATACTCGCATTTTATCTTCGCGCGACCCGACATTTACAACCGCGCCGAAATAAAATCCCGGATTCGCGCGGGGAATTCTGCATTCTCTTGGGTGTAAAGCCGAGTTGACGTCTCGCTCTTAGAATTTTTTTCGTTCCTCGATCTATTTCTGAACTTTTTGCAGACTGATAAAGGATCGAGAGGCCCGTAAGTCGGAATGGCACTCGGATCGCGAATTACACTGTTCCTCCTGTTATCCTGATTGTTTCGAGTAATGCGGCCGTCTTGTCTCGAAAGCGAATCACAATTAATCTAGACCGATTAGATCGCAACGGACCTTGAATCTCTTAACGTAGGATGAATCCGACATGGCGTGGTGCGCCATCGACCAATTAGAATATTATGGCAATCCCCGATTATGCACCGGAGACAGGTAAGTAAGTGTATAAGTACCTTAATCGCACTATCATTACTCTCGATTGTCTGCGGGAGATGACGACGCGCCACGGCATAATATTCGCGTCGAAGGCAAAGTGTCGTTTTTCGAAGCTTTCTCCCGTAACACGCCGACATCTGCAGACACGAATCTCTCAATGCTCAGTAGTTATCTTTATCCCGAAATGCTATAAGATTATATTATCTGAATTAGAAATTGTAAAAATTCACGCATATTATTAAGTACTAAGACCTGGAATATGGCTTTTTTTACTCATTTGTATTGACATTTCTCGGTCTATTTTTATAATATATACATATGCATATGCATAAGATTGTAAATTATAATTAGAGAATAATTAAAATTAAAATAATTTAAAATAGAATTATAAATAATAAATAAAACTGTATAAAAAATTTGGCAATTCAACAAAAATGTTGCTAAAAGGATTATAATAAATAACAGAATAATGTTATTTCACTACTGACATTTTCAAGTCGAGTCTTTCTCACGCAAATCGGTTCGACCAGTGATATCCAGATAAATAAACACGGACAGACGAAATCGTGCTTTAATTACAAATTTTGCGAGGCATTCTATTTTGCAATTGTATGAAATCGTCCGCATTCTTCTCAATACGGATAAAAGATCCACAAACGGCGCGTTTCTGTTCTTCGTTTCGGATAATAATTCATGATTCGTCTTCACCCAGAGATTTTCTTAAGCAATAACACAATCCATTTTGCAATTGGCAATCTTACCAATTACCTCCCAACAACCTTTCGCGTCTGTTCTCTCTGGTTGAGACGTTTGATTACGCTGTTGCTAATAATCGGTACGCAGAGATCCATTTTCCACCCGCACGACCTAAAGGTGAATTTCGTCAGCGAGATTTTCCACAATGAAAGTAGGCGATGGATATCTCTATTTCCAGCACGTAATTTTTCTTTTTCAAATCAAAGCGTCGTATAAAAATTTCGAAAATATCAACCCTTTATTAACCTTTATTAGTGGGTTATTAATGCCCTATACATTTCTCTTCTTCGAAAAACTAGGCGCATCAAGTAATTTGTTATATCATTTATATGACTAATCACTAATTACTTGATGTGCCTAGTTTTTCGAAGAAAAAAAATGTGCGGGACATTAATAACCCAATTGTTCTTTAAACGCACAACCTTATAAATACTTTCTAAAAATGTTCAAGTATATGTCAAAAATCACTTAATAATTGTTGTAATATTGAAAAAAATTAAGCCGGAGCACGAATGATCCATTGTGTGCGATAAAGGACTGGAATGAACCATCGTGTACTTAAATTAAGACTTTTCTTGTTGACAACCAGAAACATTACCACGGAAAATAATGCCGTGTAAAACCGTCCATTCGCCACGAAGTTCCCGTAATCGTTCACGCGCACGTGCGAAAGTCGCGTAAGCCGGATTTCGCTCCAGCTGTTCTCGATGGAGGTGGACTTGGACGCGAGGCAGCCTACGGGAAAGGTGAAACCTCGTTTCTCGTCTGCGCTGGCAATTTCGAGGGCACGCGTTTTGTTTACTCTTCTAACACATTGATGCCTATCGCCGATCAATCGCCGGATGAGACGCAGTAAATATTTTATTAACTCGTATTGCCATAAAATTATATTGTGGATAATAAAAAAATTAAATGCGTCCAGAATTACGATCGCACCATCCTATTAATTTGAAATTAGTCTTCTGAAAGGCAAATCATTAAGCCACATAGATACCGGATTGTTGAAGAAATTGAAAAAATTAGGTCGTTAGGTCATTGATTTTTCAAGTCTGATGTATTTTCAGTGAAGAAAGAGAGAGACTTAAACAACTTATTAAATGCATGTTTGAAATGCAGTTTTAATATATTTCTGTTTGTTTTCTATTTATATTTGGTATTCGAAATATCGCAAGTAATCTGTGTTAAACTCATTCACGGCCAACTTTAAAACACGGAATTCAAATTATTTGCATTTAATTTCAATTTACTCAAAATATGATCTTCAAATGTCATTTCAAAATTAAATAACTCATGTAATGCACAACTGATTTCGCATGACGTGGGAATAAGGTGATGTAATAACTAATAAGCCGAGGTTGCAAAATTAATTCGATCAATGAAGCGTAATAGAAGAGGCGAAACCTCATTTCTAATTACGGCGTGAATGTGAATCGCGTAACTACGGGAGCTAATAAGTTACAGCCTTTAAATATATAAACACGTAACTTTTTACATCTGTTATAATTTTATTATTTATCCGCGTGTGTGTGAGACGTGCTCTAGTAATAACATTATTATGTATGAAAGTAAAATTTCAGATCTTGCATAGTAAAAAAAAATTGAAATACTTTGTGTATTGTAATTTTGATGTATGTTGAATTTCGAGTAAGACTCGTTGATACAGCCAGTCCTCCTTTTCATTTTCTGCGAGGTGCTCGTGCAGATGGATACTTTAATGTGAGTTTGGCAAGCGTAGAAAACAAGCATATATCATAATTTCGCTTCGGCCGGTAGAAGTATGCAAAGGAGGTGAAGAGTTCCGTCGAAGGAGAGTGTGAAACCTGGTTTCTCAATGCGCCACGGTTTTGAGGGCAGTGGGGAACGTAGAGATGCAACTACGTTACATTGACGTTGAGCATTTTTATTGAGAGTGCACGCGATATTTTCGCAAATTCTTTCATACGATAGTAAAAGAAGAAGAAAATCGACTTAACATATCAACTGAATTATATATTCACTATACAGATCATCTTATAAATCACTTTCGTTGATATAATATAAGTAAGAAAAATCTGCAAAATACAGTATACGTTATTTTCAAATCTCTGTTATACAAATTTTTCTATCCTACCTATATCCTACCTTTTATCACACGAACGTATCATTATACGAAACAGAGTACTCTTGTTTTTTCTATTACAAAATAAGTTCTCTTTACGTAATTTATATGCCTCTTCGCTGCGAAGAAATCGTAGTATTTAAGAAGATAAATAAATAATTTCCAGCGCAGAAATGTTATGCAATTATAAATACAGTACATAAACGAGTTTGCGTAATTAAATAACGCTCCGCTCCTTCGCTGACGCTTTCAAAGATCGAAAGCTTGATTCGTTCCCAGGTAGATCCCCATGTTTAACCGCGCGCAGGATCACGATAGTAAGGTATTAAATCATTACGCTGCCGAGGCTACGAGCGTAGGCGGCGGCCCTGCTGCAAAAGGATTCCTGACCTACGACACGAGGAGCCTTCGCGAGGAACGTCTGCTGGGGGGCAGTAAACTCTCCTCCGCAAGTAACCACAGTAACCCTTCGCAAGTAGGGGCTACGGGTTTTAACGAGAGAGCAACTCGCGCATCTCCTTCGCGTCCGTCTAATTTATGGTAAATGAAAACACGGCTGGCGGGTACGCACGTCGGATGAACATAGTCTCGCGCAGTGTTCGCGATATGACCTATGTGTTTCCAATTAATTTATAACAAATGCCTCCTCGTAGTACACGGCGATTTTTCAAGAATCTCTCGGCGAAAAATCCGAAACCTGCTATTTAAGAAAATTTGGAGCACGACATGACCGCGTTGAGCCGTTGCTCTTCAAAGTCTCCGGTTAATGCGCTCTTATACGCGCACGATTCGACAAAAGCATTTCTCCGATCCAATAAGATCCAGAATATTCCTAGAAGAAAAAGAAACATTCGTCCTTTCGTATTTTTGCTGGAAAAGAATGAGCTCCTGTTTTAACGAAGTGGAAACGATCGATTTACACGTTCCTCCTATATCACCGGACATTGTTTCCGTTCGCTCTTTTCGTTACACACTTTCCGTGCATTCAGATCGCGAACGATAACATTCGACGCCAAATATCCGTTCAGTCCCACAGATGTATAGAGAGAGTTATTATTTCGTCGGTGTATGTAAGAATCTAACAGCCGCAGGGCTACGCTCGCGTATCGGGCATTGTAAACTCTTAAGGATAACGACCGCGCAACTCGCATTATTACCACATTCGGTATTAACAATTAGCCGTTTCTCAGAGAGTAATGATCGTTCCGAATAGTTTACGACGTGGGCAGGGAAGTATATCGCCTCAGAGCGGCTACTTTCGTACGATACCGGCGAACGAACGATTGATTATCGACGTATTTGCAACGCACTCGTAATAGGCGTTAATACGTTATTGGTACGCCATCACTCATTGCCTCACTAAAATTACACACGACGGTCCCGTAGTGAGCTATAAAACAATCCTTTTATTCGTTCCATTAAACACAAAAGTATACTACAAAAAAGAGAAGGACAGAGAAAAAGGAAAGAGACTCAAATATATAACTATACGTATTCTCATGACCCAGATAATAAAATCTTATTTAACTGTCGACAATAACGTAGCGTGATATGTTCATTAACGCGCGAAAGAGAAACAATTACAGTTTCGTAATATTTTGCTGTAGAGCCCCGCGAGATAATAGATCCTTTGACGATAACATCTTTTCTAGAACTTTTACGATAACACCTTTTCTTTCCGAAATGTTAAAGGCGTGATGAAACGTGACGCCACGTTCGTGCCACGAAATTACGATTTTTAATGGACGCGATACGTCGTTGGATTTTCACGAGCATGCTCCGCGGTTTTATATTTTCTCCTCCGCATACCGCGAATGTTTCGCGTGGGAAGTGTGGCCAGTCGCTGGCCAAGGATAATAGACGGGCGAGCGGAGGAGCCGATATCGGTGCATTGGCTACGGTAAATTCTCCGGGTAATTGCCGACCGTAGGGCGAAACCCACAGCGGCGGAGTCGCAGAGGAACATAATGGACAACGCGTATAGCGCTCAAGCGCACGGTAAATCCTCTAATTGCGACGCGTGGGGGAAGGCCACCCTGGACGCCGATACGTGCGATCCTGCAGGATCTATTGCCGTGACGGACACTGGGTATGATTCAAAAGTGACATGATTAACTAGAACCCTGTGCCATTTTTTACTCATATGATAGTCTTTGTTTTTTCCACGTTTTTCAGTTTACACGTGGAGCTTTTTGTGCTTTTTAATAAATACTCATAATTAATTATCTTAAATCGCGATTGGATTAATTTATCAGCGATTCTAATGTTAACCCTTCTATCAATGTATGAATACCCAAGTAAATCATGTATCGATTTTTAAATAGAAATCATTCTATGTTTTTGTGCGAATTTCACTATGCTTCAAAATCCCTTTAAATAACATTTTACATAAGTTTTACCTCGCTTTCGTTTTTATATTTTTATATTTTTAATGGAAATTTTGAAACAGACAGTGAAAAAAATTATGCATTGACAGAAGGGTTAAGTTTAGCAAAAAACCAAATCAGAATTTGAAAGGTCAGCTATATAAACAATGTATAATTAATAATTAGAATTTCAATCGTCCAATCAGTTTTATCCACGCTGTTTCCTCGTTAGTTCATAGGTGCACTTGCTCGAAAAAGTAGAATTTTGTACAAAACTACTTAAAAATTTATTTATGCATTTATTTATACGAAACTTTAAGGATAATAGATGAGGACTCAAAAGTTAAGCTCATTGCTAGAAAGATCATTGAATTACAATCTCTTTATTTGCTGTCTAACCGTTCGATTTTACGCACCGCATTTACGGAATAGACCGAGAACATAACAAAGGAGATGCCTGTGGCATAATATACGTGCACACCCCACGGTAAATTCTCCTGGTAATTGCAACGCGTGTATACGCGCGTGCGTTTACCGATGGAATCCCCCAGAGAAGGGTAATAATAATCAAGGAATGCTTTCAGCGACATAAACGGATAAAGATTGGATGAAACGCGCCGCCATGGAGATCTTTATTTTTTCTCGCCGCGTATACTCGTTTTCTCAGCATAAAGTACCGACCAGAGAAGGAGAAAGAGAGAGAAAGAAATAGAGAGAGAGAGAGAGAGAGAGAGAGAGAAAGGGATCTATAACTTAATTCTGCAGTACAGTCTATTTCTGCGCAATCATCGCATCGTTGCGTCATCGATTTGCTACAGCTCATCTTTGTGATTGCTAATTTAACATACTACTACCTAATAGAGCAGAACACAACTGAACAAACAGGTAATAGAGTTGTAGCGATTAAACGCAAGAAATGACTAACTTTCGTATAAGGAAAACGTGAATTTAAAGCTCCTAGGAACCATATACATATTTTACTTTCAATTGTTTACGAATTATATTTTATCGCTTTCTAAATATTATTTACGCACTAATAACCACGAAGATTTATATAGGCAATTTACTTACGCTTGATTTATTCATCGAGCCACAAAAGTATTTTTATTTTAATTTAATGCTCTTGAGTTAAGGGATATATCCTTCGCGAAATTCATTGAAGCTATTTCGTTGCTTGCTGCGCAAGCGAGGGTGTGTCCGGCAATAGATACCAACGAAAGGGAAATCTCGTGTCTTACGAATATTACGCTCGTGTTCGATAAGCCGTGTCCAACGTCGTATTCCTCGGGCTAGACGCTTATGCGATCGCGGGAACCTGAGATACACATTCGCGCTCGTGGTAAATTTTCTCGATAATTGCGGTGCGCCGCGGCCGCTTGCGTGGGTGCTGATGGAATCCTGGGCGCAGGATAATGGAACGGGGCACATTTCCAACGGAGTAAAACTGTGAGAGCGAATTCGTAAAACGAGGAATGCGAATGCGTCTAGCAAATGTGTCCCATGGAGACATCAGAGGCGAATCTCCCTCTCGCTTTCTTCCTCTCGCTCGTTCAAATCTACTTCGTATAATCCGCTGCTAATAATAACTTTTATCATGTACGAGATTAACGTAGACATTTGTCATCATGCTTCGTTACACTAAAAAAAAAAAAAATTAAATTAAATTAAGTTAGTTTCGTCTTTACTTCTTTCGATAAAGAATGTAAGTATTTAAGTCAAACATATCGTATATTGAATTAAATACATACATTATCCAATGAAAGAAATACAGAAAAACTAAATTAATTTAATCAAATGAATAATTTTCTTCTCTCAGTGTACATCGACCTTTTGATTACAATTACATATTAAAACTATCCCCTAAGATGGATTTCAAATTCAATATCGTGAATCGATTCGATTTTTCTGTTCAAGGGAAAGAGTCTCCCGATAAAGTCTGTAGTCAAGTGAAAAATTTTTTTTCATCGACCAGCACCCATAAATCTGTCCCTTTCAACCGCAAGTGCGCATTTGGAAAACCTACGATTGAGGAGACATAAATATAAGCCGCTTATCCTTCCTTCTCATTTCGAGCCGCGGAATATTTCCACTTCAACATGAACACAGTTGGGAATGTGGCGGTTTTTACGTGTCGACGTGCAAAACGACCGAGGGGTTGCCCGTAATGTAAGAGAGGTACGTATATCGCCGGTAAATTCTCCCGATAATTGCGTAGCGGCGCGGGTGCTCTTGGGATCTTGGAGAAAGGATAATAGCTGAGGGAGGTGGTTTTCGAGCACGCGGCTTAGTGTATAATGTGTGTATGTGTGTGTGTGTGTGTGTATGTGTGTGTATCCAATGCAAGAGACGCGGGATTACGAGTCCACGGGAGAAGTATCGATTTTATTGCCCTGCACGATCGTAGTTCCCTCCCGAGGACACTGACGTCCCGCCTGGGTAACGTTAAAGGATGTAAATTTAACTGGCTCGAATAGCGGTGATTTATGTCCGTGCGTTTGCGATGGGTACGTCTACGGATCGGTTGATGTGCGTTGCATAAATTATATCGATTTTATTTGCCAATATAGATCTTCTCGAATCGATGCGAGATTGTCGAAGACTTGAAGAACGTTGATAATTCAGACCAGAACCGATCGTTGACCGTAAGCTGATAAAATGGCAGTGTAATTTAATTTAACAAAGCAGCATTATGAGAATATAACGTAATTTGAAATACTGTACGTTTTGTAATCTTTAAACAGAAGAATCGACCACAGTTCGAGGGTTGCTTCGCGAGCTATAACTCACGGCTTTTAGAAAGGATAACGCGAGCACTTCGACAGCAACTGCAATTCGCAGAGCCCTTGACGCCGAGATATCCCGGCGACGTGTAAATCATGGGGCGTAAACTGCATTCCGGCTGCTAAATTACTTCACTGATGCGAGCTGACGGTATCGCGAAATGGCCCGCCTACGCCGCTCCAAACCGAATCCGCCTCTCTTACGTATATGTACGTGTATAACCCTCTAATGGATATATGTAACGCCATTCGAGAGAGATTGCATCGTATATTTACAGACTATCGAAGTGGTTGACAAAAGATTATTGCAGGACCGTTGTATAATCTTATCGCAATACGCCATTCATCCTACACTACTTTAAGGTAAATCTTTTTTCTAAATAATTACATTTAAATAGAAAAACACAAAAAATACAAATACTAAAGAACAAAAATATCTTATTTTTAATTCGTGGAATATTTTTAACACATATTATATATGTGAATTAAATTACATTTCTTGGAATTTTATTAACAAAATATAAAAAAAATACGCGATTTCTATTATAAGTCACCATCGATTTGATTAATGGAGAAAAGACTGAGGGTTCAAGAATATTTTTCAATCAATCCTTCCCCCTCCCCCCCCTCCCCCCAAGTATTAACCGCAAAAATCGTATTATCTTGTATTTAAAAATAAATACAAGTGCGGCCATGAAATAACATAGAAGTACCTTGGACGAGTTTCGATCAAAAAGCTATTTACCTTCGTCAAATATTGTACTTCATTCTAATATAAATGAGATGGCGTCACTATGTGCGATATTTGTGCAATTCATGCATATTTGTGGGTCGCGACATCACTGTTTAAGGATATAGTTACGTGAATTCAGCTAGTATTTTCATTAATCGATAATTTACTATTGAGAAGTAAGCGGCCACCACACCCTTCGCTATTTAATTTGAATACTTGTTCCGTTAGCAGATGCTGGTCGGATGCTATTTCCATAAGTGAGATATCTTTTTTCTGAAAAAACCGAGTAACGGTCACAAAGAAATCCCAATTATTGATTTCACCGTGGTTTGAGATAGTACTGCTTCTCTGTTCTTGTTATCCTATGTACATTAATGTAGCTTATAAATCAGAAGAGGACATGTATCACACAAATGTTCGAAATTATTTCGTTTTCCCTATTCTCTAAAATTTTTAGAGTGAATCTCACGCTAAGGAGTAAAATTTCACTCTTAAAAATTGAAATTTGAGCCACTCTTCTTGGCTCAATGTTCACTCTTTAAAATAAAATTCTACTCCAAAGAATTTAGAAAATACACGGAAAGAACGATTTTACTGAATTATTTAAAAATTTATCTCATGTGGAATGTTAGAGATCCGAGTTCAACTACCGGCCGAAGTAATATATTTCGCAATAAATTTATTTACAGTTTTTAGCAGATTAACATCTTTCTAATAGGATGCCTGATTGAGCATCAAATTAAGTAATGTCACGATTACATTGTTTGTCAATTTAATCGTGACATTACTACAACAGTTTAATTGCATTTATAAGTCTGAAAAACCAATTCGGCGCACAGTTCAAAATGACTACGTATGTGATACATAAATTTACATGAAAATTGTTTAAGCATCTAAGATCCAGCTTCGTCCGTTATAGACTTTAAACTCTTATTTGCTTATTCACACATATACCGTCTTAATTAGTCGTTTATTATTATAAAAATTTAGCTAGATACAGATCTAAAAATAATTTTATCGGACTATCAAATAATTACGTATGAATCTCAAACATGATAAGCAATGCTTTGATAAAAAAGTTTTAACGTTCTAACAATCAGTTTGAGCATTCTAGATATAATTATTTTGGTGAGCAAACACAAAATTATTACAGATCTGTATCTGTATAATAGCTACATTTTTAATAAAAACATTCCTTACGTGTAGGAAACATAATAGAAATCTAGGAAACAACTAAACAACTTCCAATCGAAATCCATTTCAAATAATTCCGTAATACCTAATAGTAGTAATAATTCCATAATAATAGTTCAATAATAATAATTCCATAATATCCTATTCACGCGAGAGAAAAAGGTCACCGTCCGTCAGCGTAATCATCAATCCCGTAATACAACGGACTCGAGAGTCTTAAGACACCCGAGGAAAACTGACGCGTTTGCGATCTTCGGTTAACGTTTGTGGACGCAAAGCGTGTTGCGGAAGAACGGAACGCGAACAGGGCAACCTAACGCACGACGGTCGATTGCATTTATCCGCGAGTCTCCTCTTGCGAAGAGATCGGTATTTCTTTCTTATAATCTTTCATCTTAACGCGCCACGATCTCTCTCGCGACGGCGGATACACGTCTCTCTTGCGAGACAAGACGAGTCCCCCTTGTCCCCGGCAACACCCCTTGGCAACTCTCGTCTCGTTAGCCGATGGGAACAGATTTCTGATTGCGTCCCCCCCTCCCGTTGCCGAACGCCGTCGTCCGACTGCGGTACACACGGTGCAACTGAGCACCTCCGGGTGGATTTCGCAAAGAGACCATTTCCACGTCGAGCCAGGTCGACGTGGTTACCGAAATACAGCAACAATACCGTTCGGTTAAAGCATTCTCCTTTGTTCGGATCCACGTCGCGCCCGCTTCGCCGATGAATTCTGTTTCATATCTGATACCGGCCAGATACGCGACCGAGACTGACGTGGATCACGACGGCGTTATGGTCACTTTCGGATTTCGCAAAATCGTGCAGGCTGATTCGGTTCCGCGAGAAACCTGCGAGAAGCTCCGTTTGGCACAATTACACTCGTCGATGGAGCGGTGCGATTCTTTGATGAGAAATGCACGAGCGAAGATGCGACTGGAAGTCTCCGACGGTACTCTCGGTAGTTGCCGCTTGCAATGTTATTACGTAAACTAAATCGACAGGCATAAGCGGATTTACTAGCAGGAGTACTAATCGGTTGCTTCAGGCAACCGTTTTACTACTTGAGAGTCTCCTAATTGTTTAGTCAATTGGTAGCCGCTCATCTAGTAGTAAAGTTTATACTTGTATGTACATAAAAAAATAAGCGATCCGTTTAAGCAATCAAAGTTGTAAATCTTGTCCATCGAACTGACACGCATCATTGTTTAACAATTGCGCAATTATTAATTTTGTCTGCCTTGCTGCAATCAGCCAATCAGCAGCGATGAACTTCTCACTACTTGATCGATATTTTCGACTTATATATATATATATTTTTTTTTTTCGTTTTAATAAATAAGTCGGGGCTTTCCAAGCAAGATCTTCCGATGGCAAAATTTTCCCCGAATATACCACGAATTTCCCGAGAGACTCGCCGTTTCGCAAGGCTTTTCAATGAAATATTCACCGGAGCGCTCGACTCTATCCAAGCTCGGCCACTGCTGCGGCGAAGTTTCGCAAATCGGTCTTTTCGCATGCGAAACCGACCTACCGTGCTACCGGATTGCAAAAGGCTTCGCCTCCCTCCCCGAAAGTAAGAGACGAACGTGCAGTACCGCCCGCGGGAGATTTCTGCATTTGGGAATGTTAAACCGTCGCTGTGTCGCGGGAACGTTTCTTCGGGGAAGGAACCTCTCGCGGATAATTACGTATTATGTAGACACGTTTAATTACTCGCAAACACAAACGAAGCAACACACACATGCACGCACTCGTTCCAGACGCTCAACATTTTTCACTCGGATATCGTAAATCTCATAAACGAGATAATTATAATGAATCGTTCGCTCTTACCACTTTTCTTGGACCCCGAGTGACTTACGACGTGACAGTAAAGTATGAAGATGCATTAATAAAACTTTAATTAACTAACATTCCATTTGATATTACTTTGTCTCTACGTACAGAGATTTATTTGTCAAATTTATCCTAAGCACAAATTTATAGAAAGAAATATTTATTTTTAAAGAAATTATTTTTCAAGTTCAAAAAAAAAAAGGCACAGATGTTCAAATTACAGAAGTCAGTCTTGCGTACGCGGAAAGACTAATTTTGCCGAAGTATCTAAGAATTTAGTTAGATACGAATTTAAAAATAATTCAGTTGGGCCATCAAAATAATTATGCAAGAAATTCAAACATAAATAAACAATGCTGCAAAAAAAAATAGCAGAAAAATTTTGCTATTCAACCAGTTAAGCGTTCTACATAATTATTTCTACATAGTTTAATAAAACGATTTCCAGATCTATTTCTAGCTAAATTTTCAGATACTTCAGCAAAATCGTTCCGTGTAATTCTACAGTTGATGTATATTCAAATCGAAAGTAATAATTAAGTAACATCCCACTGAAATTAATATTCATTAATTTTACGCTAGTACCTCCATCTTACATAGTTTTGAAGTAACATTACTTATACGACGTTTATCGGCCTCCTCCTGGAGTAATTAACTCGGCCCGAAAGACATGCCGTCGTGACAGCGCAGGTTTGAAAGAAAAGTGTATTCGTGCGTTTCGGGTGCGCAGCATTCGGTCGTCCATGTGGGACATTCCTGTCAATCGAGGATCAGGCGCGACGGTAAGCGAGCTCTTGGAGAATATAACGCTACCCTCGGGCGCACCCCGGGGGATCGGCGGGCGCGATAGCTTGATTTCCGCGTGTGCCAGTTATCCAACGGCGCGGACATTACGTAAACTGACATTTTCTCAGCTAATACGAGCGAGCGAGCGAGCGAGCATGCGATTCCAGCCCGAGTTAGCAGCGAGTTCTACCGCGATAGCCTTTCCCGCGCCGCGGACCCTCTCGAATGAAAAAAAACTTTGTCTCAATAAATTGTCCTGTCGCGCGAGACCGCGCAATCAATTCTCCGTCCGGTTGATCTGCAATATTCCTTATTCGTTACGATTACCTGTACACTCTAAAAAATATCGGTGTGGTTTTAGCACCATGTGGTGTCCACATAATTCTCACCGTGTTGGTGTAATACTACATCGACGTGATAGGGATTTATGATCCCTGGTATTTACATCAGAAGTATATTTATGTAAAACTCACATAACATGACGTTAATACGTCAATATTAACAACTGTGAGAATTATATAACGCATACTGAAAAAAAAAAATACTCAATTTTGATACATGTTTCTTTAAATAGTATTATATAAAGCATAATCTTAAAGTATATAAATAAATATCTACTCAATGAAAAAAGGGATAGTTAGATTAAATTGAGTTTTTGTATCAAATAAATGTGTTTACTTGGAAATATTCAAATATATATTCAATTTTTTTTCAGTGCAAGTGTTAAATTCACACCGGAATTTTTTAGAGTTTACCGTTGAGCGAAATGACCGATTGAAATATTCCATTAACATTTTAATGATCTTGATAGGAATAAAATTCTTATAAAAGATTTCTAAGTAAAAAATTCGCTTCGAAGGATATCGAATGGATGATTTTAACGCGACTGTGCATTAAGAGTAAAATTTCTAATTCGGTGCTCAGTTCATTAATAATGAACTTGTTAAATTCTGAATATTAAAGATTATATAAGAGGCAAAGTGCAATGACACTTGTGTTTTGAGTATCAAAGACCACCCACAAAAGAGAGGCAAAGTGCGACATTCTACGACTTCGGATGTGTAAAGTTAGTTAGTTTGACCGCGTTTATATGTCGTCTTTAAACGTACATTCTCGGTAAAGAGGAGGAGGTACGCAACGATTAATGAGTCAGGTAAACTCACCCACTCTCGACACGACCGCCAGGATCAGCAGCACGCTGCTCACGATTATCATCTTCCCTCGTGGCCGTTGGTCGCTGGCGTAGAAATCACAACGTAGTATCGATGGTCGAAGACGAAGGGTTGCGGTTGCGGCTGTTATCCTCTTCTCCTCTTCACGCGGACTCTCACACACCCCGACCGCACCGAAGGGAGGCGAAACCAGCGCGGGGATTTCAAAATTCGTTCGAGTCCTCGGTGTCTCCGGATCCACCGGACTCGGATTACCCGCGGACTGACTTCGCGCGGGTCGATCGTCACTCCGAATCTCCGTTTTTTTTCCCCCTTCCTCTTCCTCTTCCTTCCGACGAGCGAGCCTACGAGAGCCGCAGCAGCAATGCAGCACCGTTGTTCAGAGCCGCGAATGCGCCATGGAATACGTCGCAGAACGTATGCTACGGTCACGAGGAGAGAAAGGTGACTGCGAGTATATACGCGAGGCGTGCACGATGCCGCCCGTCTTCATGGCATAGTCACCTTTCTAGCAGAGCGAGCAACAAGAAGGGAGCCTTGGTGCTATACCCACCACCGCGCGCGTTGCCCACCACCTCATCAGTGCGATAGACGTTCGCGATCACCAGGAATGGAGTGGGGACCAGGTGGTGGACACTGCTCGTCTTCGACGGTCATTCAAAATCCGCATCACTCGAGCTTTTCTTTCGACGCCGCACTGCATTTTAACCCCGAATTCGTTCTCGGTTTCATGTAGCCAAAGAGGGTGCGCGATGACTAGGAGAAACATTTCAATTTACGTGATGAGGCCAATTATCTGTTACAATAGCTTTTTAGAAAGAAGGTAGTATCCTTGATCGTATCCTTGCAGAAGAAAGCTATGGATTACCGATAATGAAAGCTTGAAGAGCGATAGCGCGGAAAAACGTAAGCAGTGAAGTGACTGAACGTAGCAGTAAGCGAGTTAGCCAATCACAGTCGAGGCAACTATTTTAAAACTCGCGGCTCTGACCGCGAGTTTTAAAAATGATTCGCTTACTGCTTAAGATTTACCATGCTTATGTTTTTCCTGTTAGGTTGTATGACATAGATAACAATTATAAGTTACAATCAGATAATTATTATACGGAGTTATAATCATATTATTTCACGGTATAAATGAAAATGATTAATATTATTTCTTTAAATATATACTATGTGTGTGTGTGCTTCTATTTGGAGGACGAATCAACGTCCTTCCAAAATTAGTAAGATCTATAATCACATCACGGGATCTACTACTGAATGATCAATAAAAATAATTATGTTATCTTCAAATAGCGTTTTTTTTTTGTACAAAACAGTTTATTTTTTTTCCCCCATATAAAATGACTAATACTATATCTTATTACCTTACATTATTTTTTTCCGCAATACGATTATATGGAAAATGTTTAACAGATCGGAACCATCACTTCACATCGGATAGAATCAAAATATCTATGGCCACTGCATAGGACTTTTTTTCTTTGTACGAAGAATTACGCTTGCCTTCAGTGACCGGTAACGATTGGAACATATTTGATTAGGATTGTTCGCCGAGCAATTAAAGGATAGAGATTATCCTACCAGTTTCTATATACACCCAGATACTAATTTACATTTATCAATTGATGCAACTCAAGGACAATCGTAAAGTACATCAATCATTGGAATTAATGACACGAAATTCTGGGTAACAATAAGAATTTCAATTAACTCGCTTTTGATTCTAACGCATACGCATACCTCCTCAAGTTGCAGAAATATAGTGTGCATAAAAATTATGGAGCTTCTTCAATATTTCTCTAGAATGATTACGGAACGTACAATAGAAAAAAAAAACGTATCACATATATAAATAACTTTCCGTCTTCAAGACACATGCAGATGCCACATTATTGTACAATCCTTCTAACCGAGGGGATTACAAATTATCTTTCTCATCGTGTAACAATGTATATCGGTGTAAACGACTAGATATTGTTGCGACGCCTTGATAAAGAAAATTTCTTTTTTTATTCTTTTTTTTTTCAAGCATGTTCCTGAGAACTCGGCAGTATTCGAATAGATATGCTGAACTGAATAGATATGCTGATCAGATTCATTAAATACACTCGTGAACCAATGCGATCGGTAGAACGTGATTACCCATTAAAACAATGCAGCGTACGCAATAGTATGCACATAAATAATTGTGCATAATTATAAGATAAATTGACAGAATCTCTTTGTATATAAAATTTTATCAACTTTAAATATGTGATATATATATTTTAAAAAGAGATAAAAGGAGTAAAAAGGGGAAAGAGGTTAGTAAGGCGACGCTTAAAATTATATCGTATTAAATTAAAATTATTTGATAGCAAGAAAAATCGATATCGATAATCGCATTAAACTCTAACATCTTTACAATCATTTTAAATATAAACAGATCTGGCTTGCACCTCGTCTCAATATAAACATCGACTTTCACGTCATTACTATCAAAGCACTTGACGAAGTCCGCCTTAAAATTTTACGGATTTCTTACGTATCCCGAATCTAAGAAAAATTACATGAAATACATTTATTCAAATAGAAAAACATTCGCAAATCTTTATGATTAAAAATATTGTTATACATACAAATATGATACCTTTTTTGCTTCTTTTTTTCCTTTTCAGCTGCAAGATAAATTACGTATGAAAACACGCGCGTAAGAAAAATTTGATTTTTCTATCTCTTTTTACATCAAACCGTTCAAACGATTTCACTGTAGTGAAAAATTCAAGTATTTCTTAAACAACTTTTTCTTTTATAATTATGAAATTATAATTTGTATGTACATCAATTAAATGCCCGCAGTTAATAATAGCTGCGCGAAACATCGTCAAATTGAAACGACGTCGTTACGATTCTACAATTTGTACAAAATTACTAGCAAATAAATTGCAGGGATATCACCATACGTCCTTGCTGGATAACGGACTTTGATTTTCTGCCCGACAATACCGATAGCCTAATATGGCATAGCACGCAAACGGACAAACGTGTCCCGTACAACTGTATATGCACATTCGCACGGCAAAGACGGTAGATCTGTTTTTTTAGCTATATTTATTGCACTTGTTCACATTATTCCGCTCTTTCCTTTTTCATTCTCTAAAATACATAACTTTTTTTACTCAACTTTTATCGTAAGTGCGCTAAAAAAATAGACCTAATATCGTACACAAAGATTTTGCGTTATTTGGCGCGCTTGAAAAATTAAATAGTCATGCGTAATCGAGCAGTGTGTACAATTCTAATTACTAACTAGTTCAATTTGCCTATATTTCTTGCGCAAATTGCTCACGGAATCTTTGAACAGAACGGGGTCCAATCGCATGTTAGATCGCAATAATGGCATATACCCGAAGACAGCGACAAATGTGTTCATACATGTTTGTCGCTGTATGAAATGATCCGGGTCGTTCCACGGCGATCTAAAATCCAACGTGAGTCAGAAATCGATAATGATATCGTATATATGGTCTCAACGATAACCTACCTAATTCCAGCTACCATGGTATCTTTATACAATTTGCGCTGCGTCACTTTGATAGGCGGCCTTCGAGTTACGTGACTCACCAGGAAATTCATGAGTATATCCTCGCAATTCTGCGACTGCTCCACGGTCTTATGGAGAGTCGAGCTCAACAACTCGGTATACAGAGTATTATAATAGCGGTGGTAAAAAGCGGCACCGGTGAGAATGATACTGTAATCGTTTGTCCACTTACTGGTATAACCCCAGGAACGCTACGTACATAAAAGCTAGATTAGCTCGATTACGAAACAGTTACAGACTGGACGGAAGTTACTTAACGTAGACTGCATAATACTTACCTTTGAGTCATCCCAATAGTGAGACCTCGCTGGATACCCTACTATTCGATCGGGAAATGACCGCCAAACCGTAAAAGCGAAGTCAATCTCATCGGTATTTAGAGTAGCGTCCTCATCGAGCGACAATATGGCACTAGTTTTGATTAACGGATGAGGATAAAAACGTTGAGATATGCCGTCAACCGCGACAACATGGATTGACGCTCTGATACCTTGCCAACGTGGTTTTCTTGGCACCGGAATGTCCGAGTTCCACATAAGTATTATCTTAAACAAAATAATTTGTTAGCACAAAGATATATCGCAAAATGCATAGCAAACAGAAATAATAAGAAATTAGCAATAGATGGGCTTACCTTATCTAGGTACTTGCTTTTCGCGAGACTTCTAAGTAAACGATAAAGTACGGCGGTGGATCCCAATTGCGAATAGATTATGGCAGTGAAAGTGTTACCAGGATTACTGTTCGAAAAGGGAAGTTCTTGCTGGCTATCAGTGAATTGTGGCAAAATCGCCAATGCTCCAGGACTAGTATTCCAGACGATTCTCTCCCGCGCACCTTCCCATGGCAAACGCTCGCGAATATTCTAAATTGATAATTATAATTAACGAAAAACTGAAAATAAGGTTCTGATAGCTCATATAAGAATAGGCAATTACCTCGAACACGGTAAATACAATTTTTTCAATAGAGGAAAAATATCTCTCCCATAAAAATTGTGTTTGTTGCCGTAGTTTAAGAATTTGTACATTGGACACGGATCGTAATATATCTGGAATCTATAAAATTCATGAAATTTAATTATTCACTTTAAAACAAAGTAACAGTGAAATTGATTCAAAATATGCATTTATGTTTCTTACTTGGAGTAACAATCTCTCGTCGGAAAATATTACAGCCTGATTCCAATCAATACGTTCATGAAAGGGAAGAGCCCAACCATTGCTTAAAATGACTGGAATACATCCCGATCTCAAGGCTTCTAGAAACCGAAAGCTACCTAATCGTCGTCCTCGTGGAACCAGACAAAACGTAGCGTTCATTAATAAAATTTCATAGTCATATCTGCAAAATAAAAAAATATGAGCAATTACATTTTGAATAATGCCCATGCGATTCAAACAAACATTTCAACATTTTTGCTACTTACGTATCATATTCTTGATTATCCTGCTGACAATGTTCGTCTTGGAATTCTCTCCAGGTCTTCCCGTGACGGCAAGTTGTAACAAACACCAAATCTTTACCATTGTGCAGATGATAGAGAGCGTTTCTTGTCTCGGATCCAATGCCATGTACATATCGTTTTCCCTTAAAAGCTGCCACATACTTTTTATTATTAGGAAAATTATTTTCTAACGCTTGGCCGGGTTCTCCACCACGTTCCGGATGTTGTTTGCCAAACAGAGGTATTGACACATCAAAGTCAGGTCGGTGTTTAAAAATGGACATGCTGGCCTTAGCAAGCATGGCATAACCCACGTCGAAAGCCAGTGATTCTTCAGCATAATCGGGCCACGTACCAGAATATAAGTTAAATATCAGATGATTCCTTCCGTTATTCCAATATGGCAGGTGTAATAATTTCAAGGGAAGATTGTGTACAAATTCAGTCGATAAGGGATCTCTATCTAACGTATCCAGAGCTAAGACAAATATACATGCCCGTGCTGGGTCCGACGTGTAATATCTTGATTCCGTGATAACATTTAATATTTTTTGGTATAGTGGACTTATCACATCCTCGATCGGATAAACATACACGGTGAAACCTTGCTTGCATCTTGTAAAGTCGAAGCAAGTTTCCATACGGCAATACCGTGTACGCTGAGACATGACCAAAGCCCCGCTGGATGTCTTTAAATCTTTGTCATAGAACTCTTCATTTAGACTTAAATATGAAGGCAATCGCTCATAAGGCAACTGAGATCTGCCTGTCCATTTTTCGCTTTTTAAACGATACCCACCGAAATAGCAATAACCAAGAAACGCACATGTTACAAATAATAATAGATAGCGTTTCTTGGCTTGCATTTTCGATACAGTCAGGTTATACAAAGATATATGATAGTTCTAAGCATTATTTACTCCAATGTAAAAGGTCTATATTCAGTCACAAACACATTGTAACAGTTATTACATTATCTCAGAAATTTCTCCAGGATATAATCACGCCAGTTCTTTCATATTGCTGTAACAAAACAAAGATTCTACATGTCAATTATAAATAACTTTTCATTAAAAATGATAAAAATATATTTACAACAAAAGTAAGGAAAAATATTTTATACTATTAAATTTAATGACTAAGTAATAAACTTAACAAAAATTTAAAGAGAAATTACATATGTTACTAAGAGAACACTTGTTATCATAGTGACACAGTATCTCGTGATACACGCATATCTGCGATATCAATCCTCTCCATTCCAATGGAATTAAACAGAAAAAAATTCAGAAATTTAGATGACACTCGAAGAAAAGTTATCACCTGTTCGAAACTAAGACAGACGGTAGCTATTAACAGAAAGAGCTGCTCGTTCCTCACAAGATGCATGATGGACCGGCGGGACGACATATAAATCCGTCGACAAAATTCTATCGATGGTGCGCACAACGCGACGACAAATCATGCAAATAGGTACTGCGAACCCGCGGCGACAAATTCGGTCGATCCTCCAGTCGACTTGGGATAACCTATAAGCCGCGCGAACCAAATCCCACGCGATCGGCGATCTCACCGTAATTCCACGTCACGATCAGATCAGATTAAATGGCACGAGCAATCCATAATGATATCCTACGCGATACACCCGTCTTACGACACGGTCACGTATCGCCGACGCGACGGCATCACTATCATCCTTCTAGGTTATCTACGGCGCACAGCAATTCCGTCAGGCCCGGCGGCGACTTTACGCCCACTCGCATTTCGGGCCGATGCCGGACGGACACGCGTGGCATCGATCGCCGAGCGCCCACGAGTGCAAAATCATTGCACGCCGCGGCGCATTGAAATAATTGCTCTAAAAAAGCAAACGCGAACAGTGCCGTGACGTCGTCGCGGACGATTAGTAGACTGGCACACCGCCTACCGTCCTGCACTTTACGTCACATTCACGCTCGCGTCCTCGCGAGCTCGCGAGTCGCGGAGAGCGGCGGCAACTCGCAAACAGCGGTGAACCTCGCGATGCGTCGCGTCGCGGCGCAGAAAATTACACACTTTGCTAATTAACGGACGAATACGCATATTTGTATATGTAATAATAAAACTTAATGACAGAAGTTTCATACTTATATGTTTGTTTTATATAATGATTTATGTAAAGTTACATTATATAATAATTTATATAATACAATGTTTACGTGTTTGTGTGCGTTCGTAGAAACGATCATATTTGTACACAACATTACATGCTTTTTTAAAAATTGTATTGTGTAATTATTTTATTTAAATTTTACATAAATATGTAGATACGCGAAAACTGTATTATATATTTGTTTTGAAATAATTTCTAGTATAGACAGAGAATTGTGAATGTTTTTAAAACTTTGCTTTTGCGTGCAGTTTTTACATTTTTGCATAATTTGCAACTTTGCACGCATGTGCAGATATTATCACAATGTGTCGAATATGCATTTTATTCTTGTCAATAATGTTCGAAATATCATTCTATAAGTTTTCGTAAATCGTTAAAAAAAATTAGAAAGAAACTTTAAGCAAATAGTAAGGCAAAGCAATAAGGTTTTACTTAAAGATTAGGAAAGTTTCGCAAAAAAATTAGTATTCTATTTTTTTACTCTTTCGATTACTAATTTTTAAATTTATAGATGTTTACCTTTAAGAAAAAGTGTTTCAATATACTTTATTTAATTATTTAATGTTCAGTGATTGATGATATTCCATCAGTTACTGGTGAAATATCATCAATTTAATAGTTAATCAGTATATTGAAACACTTTTTTCTAAGGGTAATTACTAATTTATAGATATTTAATTATTATGATTACTAATTTACAGATTTATAGATATTTAATTACTAATTTATAGAAGCTGTATTAGAATCATTGCTGGAATGTCTCATCGATTAGTAATATTATACGAAGTTAGATATAACACCTTATTAATAATCAAACATATGTAAATCGATATTCCAAACTGAAATAGTCGACGGTATATCTTTATCGATCGACTCCCAATTTCTGGCCAACTTTGAACTTTATAAACTTGCAGAGTGTAATATACAGTTTGTAGCGAGAGAGAATTTCCGTGGGAGTGCAAGGCACGTTTCTTGGAACTAGGAAGAATGTAATACTCGAGCGAGTCGTACAAAGAGCTTTCGAATCGAGTCGACAATGCATGAATTCACAATCAAATGCAAGACGTCAGCTAAAACAAGAGGACAAACCAACTGGAGATGTTATACATACACATACACACACATTTAATGTACGTCGATCAATTCTTGGCGTAGTTTATTATTATTGGTATCGATAATTATAGCTTTTATATGCATACACGGAAAGAACGATTTTACACACACACAGAGGCATTTAAAAATTTACAGATTTGAAACTAATGTTGTTAAAACAAAATAATGCAGGAATCTCAAGCATGATGAGCAACGCTGCCAAACTTTTGACATTCCAGCAACCAGTTTTGGGCGACCTACATAATTATTTTGATGGTCCAACAAAATGATTTTCAGATCTGTATACGAGTATATCTAGATAAGTACTCGAGCAAAATCGTCCTTTCTATGTAGAGGTAAGATTATTCTCGTCAATATCTGCGCTAAACTCTATATGCACTATGGTGGTGTCACAGTGACGCATAAGGCGGCCCGTTGTTCGCAGAAGCGGATGTGGACGATTTGCAATTTAATAACCATTTCTCGTTAGCGCGTCGGAGCGAATCGCGAACAAGTTCGAACGATTTCGGATGCATGCGCGATCGGCTCGCGAGAGTTCCAATTGACTACTTACTCATGAAGACGATCAGCTCATGTAACCGATCGAATCGGTGGCTCATCCCTTATACAGTGTCCGTCATACTTCGCGAGTAATACTCTCGCGAAGATGATTTAAACGTCACGAAAGAGCAGCGCGTGTCAGTGAATCGAACGAGATAAATTAGAGATCAGCACCCCTTTCGGTGTGTCACTATGGATATAATAAACCCGACTATTACTTTTATTTTATGCGTTATAATTTCTTTATTAACCCTAGAATGCTATCCCTATTGAGTGATATTGCTATCAATACGTAATTTTTATGTACAAAAAAAGGATGCTCTTAATTAACATAATGTATCAAGTTTTTTATACATTTCTCATACTTTTAATGACAAAATATTTATAATCTAGATTTTTATAGACACAAAAGATTATTACATTTTATTATTAACTTCAAAGGAAAGAAAGAATAAGCACATTATTTATTAAATTCAATGTTGAAATAATATGGAATATATATATATAATTCAATATTATATGTATGTGTGTTTCCTCCTGACACTCAAATAAAATATATAACACAGTTATAACACAAAATAGTTTTTAAAAAAATTGAACTCACTGATATAATATTGACCATCTGGCAATCCAAACTGACGTGTATATTTGTGTGTGTGTATAACGGAGAGAATTTTTTAAATCATGTCTCCGTTTATGTTCTACCTTTCCAACAGATATTAGCTCTCCTAATGATCACTGAAGGCATAGCGCTCAATAAGCTCGCTCACTTGTACGTAAACTTTACGTATCGATAGCATTCTAAGCTTAATAAAGGGAGCTTTTTAGCAAGAGGCACGATAGCGTAACACACATTCTACAATAAGCCATTAGTACTAAATCAAAAGTCAGAAGCTAGAAATTGACCAATCATAGTAAATTATTTTTTTTTACATTTGACTGTGATTGGTCAATTTTTAGCTTCCGATTTATTACTAATGGCTTATATTGTAGAATAGTCATAATATAGTAAATCATTATATCTTTGGCGTTTGCTAATATTAATGAAAAACGAAATGATCACTATGTTGCACTGTATTTCTTGCTGAAAACTACCAATTAACACTATACTCGCTCGTTACCTTTATATTCCTTAATATCTCACGTCTGTTAAAAATAAGTTGTTACAATATATTTATTTTTATACGATATATTTTTAAACAATACGCAGTATGTTATATGTGTGACACGTAGTACGTGATACCGAAGGGTCGAAAGAAATAAATAACACTTCACACAGCATGAGAATAAAAGTTAAATAAAAATTAAAGTAAAAATACTTCCGGCAACGGACTGACGCGGACGCGACGATCCGATATCGATTCGTGAGTTTAAATGTTTCTCTATTCAAACTCATTCGGAGAGACTCGTCTTCCCGATACCGATCGTGCAGCACTGAATCGTGTTCCTTGACGAGTGGACGTCAAGGCATCGGAATTATGAAATCCTTACCTTGACCACACAAGGCACGATCGTTTCTCGGCATACATTACATATATATATATATATATCTACATGCGGCCGTATATTGTTCAACGTTCGCGAAGTAAACTTTTTTTACCGGCCGAGGAATTTGTACCCTATTGTTATGCAGACGCAAATGTTGATCTTTCGCGTGACGAGAGTCTTTTCGCATATTGGTGGAATCCTCACACGATCTTCCTAGACTCGGACGAGATAGAAATAACGAACGCTATTGATTTTGTTATCAATAGTGCTTAATTGTCACGATAAAAATTAACATCTGGATGTATGCAAGCTCAAGCCTCATCCTGAATGTTATCTCTGTGCGTCAGAGTGTATCGTTTAGCTGAACAATCATGTTGGAATATTTATTGAAAAAAAAAACCGTTACAAAAAGAAAATTTATATTACAGTTAATAGTGAATTATATATCATTATCGATAGCCTTCCGTGATCTTACAAAAAATTGCGTTCGTGTCAGAAGTCAATTATATGGAATCTACGATTTCCGTGAATTTAAATGCGTCAACATTATTTGTAAAAGAGCCAATTATAAAATCTTTGAAAAATTACTTATGCAATCATATTGAAAAATAATTTTTTTTTTGCTCCGCTAATATTTGAGCTGTCTTTTTTTTCTTCTTTTATAGCTTTTATAGTGCAGATAAAGTATCTGTTGAGATAAAGTATTACTTTAGGTTTTTATATCATTTCTTTATTTATATTTATTCCTTTTATTTAT
>NW_017305800.1:2728320-2741198 GCF_001594115.1 Trachymyrmex septentrionalis | reverse complement strand
GTGCAGATAAAGTATCTGTTGAGATAAAGTATTACTTTAGGTTTTTATCATTTCTTTATTTATATTTATTCCTTTTATTTATTAAGCTAAAATACAACAATTTAATCATAAAGATAATTTAGTCACACAAGAAATGCAGACTCAATTTATTTCATGATTATTTCAAGCGAATTCCGATTAATTTATATTCATTTCTGTCAATGTAGATTAAGTTTAATTTCGATTCACATTGATAAATTAATTTACATTGATAAATACGAACATTAATCGACGATTTTTTATTTGTAACATCTGTTACAAAGTTTATTAACAAAAATAAAATTATTAAATCTCCATTATTTGACATAGAAAGAAAGATTGAATTAAATTTATGCAAATATACAAATTTTGTTATAAGTAATTCTGAACTAATTCTTTTAAATTAGTAATCGTCGACGTGAAGTTAATCAATATTTAGTCATTTTTAGGCATATATTATGGAATATTGTTGAAAATGGATTCCGATCGGAATTGTTCAATTATTTCCTAAATTTCTGTTGTATTTTTAGAGAAAACGAAATAATTCTGATCGGGATTCATTTTAAACAGTGATACGTACTTTTGAGATATCATTATCCACAAACGTATTGTGAAAATCTTTGGAAAAGATTCTTACAGCCGCAAAGAAAAGTTGCTAAACTAGATTCGTAATGCGTGAATCAAAGATAAAACAGGAATCGACATTGTCGACGAATTCATGAGTCCAACAGAATTTCTTTTTCATTCTCGTGTTCTTCAACCGATGGCGACGCGACATTCGAATCGAGCGGACAATACAAAATCGTCAATATCGATTAATGTTCTTCATCGAAGTAACCATAACGCGTGACGATTACAGTTCATTAAAGTCGTGGCACACAAAAAAATTTAAACGGTAAAACGTACTCTCTAAATTCTTCAGAGTGAAATCTTATTCTAAAGAGTGAAAATTGAACCAGCCTTGAAAAGAGTGGCTCAATTTTCAATTCTTAAGAGATTTCACTCTTCAGAATGAGATTCACTCTGAAATAAAGAATCTAGAGAGTAAAGAGTAAGCGAATTGGCAATCACAATAGAGACTATAAAGTCATAACGTTAACAATAGTAAACCCAACAGCTGTATGTTGATTTCTTTATTGCTTATATGTCTTACTGTATGTTTAACTATACTGTTCTATGTATTATGACCCTTATACGTACGTGATATGGTAAACAAAAAATAGAACTATCAGCGTAACGCCGCAAATGATGAATCACGCATCCCTCTTGTCCAGCGTATCGTGTAGGCTCGTGACTCAGGGGGAAGTATCTACGTCCCAAGGTTCCGAACAAATTAAAGGGTAGCTCTAAAACTTTTGTACTACATTCAATAGCGCTTTATTGTTTTATTATTAGCGAGGGACGCGTTATTTTTAGAGACCTAAAAAGTTTCTTTTATCAACACCGAGTAACACCGTTTTACGTTTGTACTTCCTCTGCTTTTAGGCGGGCTATTACTGAAACAAGGAGAAAAGAGAGAGAGAGAGAGAGAGAGAGAGAGAGAGAAAGGCAGAGAAAGAAGGAGAACAAAGAAGGAGCTGTGTTGACGTTAAGATGTTTCGCGCGCAACATAGTGTTTTGATGGTAATCGGTATATCAGAATAGGAACGCTCGAAAGGCGCTTAGTGGCAATGAAACATTACGCGTACTAGTAATCGCAACGTATACGAGACGTATACGATTCATTTCGGCACCGTGATTTCGCTCTATCCTTCCGGCGGTCTGTCCTCTCCCCTCGCTCCCATATCCCACCCTCCCCCCCCCGAATGTCCGAAAAAATATTTTTTTGACGCTTCTTCCCTGATCGCCGGCGATGGCGATCCCCCCATCCCCCGCCGCCCGACGCGATACAGCGACGGACAGCGACGCCTCCGCACGGCGTCGATCAATAACACCGTCGTCGGCGACGCCGACGTTGAGAGCGTCGTCGCGCTTACGAGGGAACGGCGGTGCGACGCGAGGCGTCGCGTTATCCGCGACGAGATCCGTTACGCCGTGCGTCGTCGACGGTTCAGCCGTGCAGCAGCGATCCGGTGTGAGCCTTTCGCGTGCGGGTACATGGCGATGGGCATGTGACTTGGGACACTCCCGTTCGAATCAGTTGCAAACGAGGAACGCACATCTGGGAACGACTGGGGAGAGCCGAGTACCGAATCGCCGAGGTCCCACCCACGACATGGCCAAGGTAAATTTCCTCCTGAAACGAAAGGGTTGAGAGGAAGAGAGAGAGAGAGGGAGGGAGGGGGAGAGAGAGAGAGAGGGAGCAAAAAGGAAAAAAGTGCAACTTACACGTCGAATCTCTCTCTCTCTCTCTCTCTCTCTCTCTCTCTTCCTCTCTTCCTCCGCCAATCGTAATATCGCCGATTCGCGGTAAACGGATGTTTGTTGTTATCGAGAGTATCGTTTTCCCGGGTAAACTCGCTTCCGGTGTAGAAAGAGAAAAACCTTCGGCGGCGTCGAGTGAAATAGTTGTAAATCTATTGACGTCGTAGGTCGCGGATTCGAATTAATGCGAATAGAGGAAGAAAGGAAGGCAAACACTAGGATGAGCAAATAACAACGGAAACGGTATTCATTACTTCGATCGTATTTGTATTTTTCGTGTTTCCCTGAATCGCGCAGAATCGCTTGTCGAGGGAAAGGTCACTTTGCGATTTTCGAATCGTGTGGATTCTCGTTACAACGGCCGTGTGGAAGGTGGTTGTTTAATTTCAGTACGTCTCCGACGTTCGTTGAATCGCGTTTCGCTCGCGCGCAAATCCGAGGTGCTTCAAGGGAAGAAACAAACGAATAAGGTAAATGGCGATGTGCCGCGAAATAATATCACAGCTGGATCGTATGCACGAGCGAAGACGAGGTACGATGCTACTTTTACATAATTTAGAGCACGTTCCACGGCGCAGACGCGGATAGATAATCTGGACACTGGCGAATTTCCCAGTGCTCCATTTACCGCACGCGAGAAATACGCACGATACACGCGCGCCAACAGTCCTCCAACGTGACAGACGCCGGATAATAAATGTGTCGGGGCCTCGGTGTGGTGATGCGATCAAGGAAATCGTGTTTCCTTTTATTTATTTATTTATTTTTTTTTTTGTAATTAAATCAAAGGTCGACTTTAAGAAAATCCCGCGCGCTTCGGCGACTAGATTAATTTCACAGTTAACGCGTGGGAAGACCGTAAAGAAGATTCTTGAAGATTCCCGAGACTTTCTAAACTAAGCTATAGATGCGTACATTATAGCACAAAATTGCTACAGGCACGCATCTCGCGAATTCTCTAATCTTTCCTTCTCAGTTAAAATAGACAAATGATGCAAGAGACACAGGTGTAATCCCTGAGGTAAGCCGAAAAAAAATCTTACCTTGGCGAAAATAAAAATCGGAGTAGAAGTCAAATGTAAGAGGGATATGGTACATAGAAAAATTTGTACAATAAGTGAATTGGCCAATTACAGACTGTAAGGTCATAACGTAATGGGCTGTCTACAATGAGAGTAATATTGTGTAGTAAGCCGTTTAAGCCGTAATCATATTAGTGATTGGATTAGCAATTGGCGATTACTTCGCAATCGCGGAGTAAGGTAGTCATCGATTGCTTTGCTCTAAACTTATTAAAAATCTAGTGTGATTACAGTTTAAGCTGTAAGAAATTGGCTAATCATAGTCGATTATTCTTCTGACATTCGATTGTACTTGATCGATTTCTTATATCTTACTATACCATATTACACTCATTGTAGACGGCCTTAAGCAATAGCAAATTCAACGTGTTAATTTTCTTACTGCTTAAGTTTTTTTTTTGTGTGCGTTATGAGCCTAAGGGGAAAGTGACAGAAGCGTAAATGAAGCTTCTAAGATTGGCACTCATAGCCGGTTCTTATATTTACGTGTTTTAAGTACGTAGACTTTCTACAATAAGCCATTACCTAAGCTTTAACTCTTAAGCCGTTGAAGAAATTGACTAATCATAGTGGATTATTCCTTGTCATATTTGACTGTGACTGGTCAATTTCTTACTTAAGGCTTAAGACTTAAAGCTTAAGTAACGACTTGTTATAGAGCGTGCGACAGACTTAAGATGTATCATAAGCCAATCAGAAGGGTCGTATTAGCATCTTAAAAAATTACCTAAGACAGTCTTAAAATAAAAGAGGCAACGAATATAGTAATCTAAGGCTCAGTTTTATAATTCATGGTTAACTCCTAACCGAGGTTCAACCTATTTCTCATCTTTATCCAATTCGGGAATTGAAAAGAGAGAATGAAACTCGGCCTAAGGGGCGAAAATTGAGGCAAAACGTAAAAAAAAGAAACATTTATATTTTCTCTTCGTATCTTAATTTTCGCTTTTTAGAAATTCTCATACACATTTTGATTACTCTCCCCTTACACTCGACTTGCTCCAGTTTATATTTTCGCCAGGACGTCCTTGAAAACTGCCACGTACGTCGCGATGCGACGATATCGAGCGGTCAAGCAGCCTGCTTCGCATAATGACGATAATTCGACGTTGCTCGTGTACAGTGTACACAGTGGCCACTCGGCGGCGAGTGACGCGACGCGCGGATTCACGGCTTGGTGAATGCGAATACCGGCCGTGTTCCGACAGGATAGAGTAATCGTCAACGTCGCTCACTCGCTCGCTACGCGCCTGGCGGTCGTGGCAACGACGGAGACGACGACGGCGGCGGTGGTGGCACGCGGCAGGTGTAATCGGGGATCGCGAAGCGAATCCGAAACGTTTTATTGTCGTACACGCTACGCCGCGTCGACCGCGACGCGATCGCGGCCTGTCGTTTAGTCGCTATCGATCCTCCGGCGCTTCGCGAGCTCAACGCGTCGCGCACCGCGCGCGATTGTTTTGCTTTCCTCGTTCTCGCTCGCTTCTTCTTCTTCTTCTCCTTCCCGTCCCGTTTCACGCCGCAGCGGAAAAACTCGGCACAGCGCCGCGTTCAGCGTATTGCCCGCGGGGAGATCCGCGACCTGGTCAGTGGTCACTCTGGTCAGTGCCGCGCAGTGAGAGATGCCAATGACACAGAGTACGTTTCTTCCTCTCTTCAGAATATCGCGTGGTAACTTGTTGCGAGTTTTCGTCAATGAGAAACAGTGGCGCGACTGGATGGGATAGAGAACAAGTGGCTGCCTCCTCGCATATGGCGATCTCGTCAAGAAAGACTGTGTCAATGGGTTCCATTGAAATTAATTACGATTTTACGGCGCGTCCTCATAAATGCACCCTCTGTGTCTTTATATGCACGCCCGGAGACGAGCCTGGCAGTCGGCAGTCTCTCTCTCTCTATCCATCGGACGGCTGTCGATTTTATTTCAACTCGCGACAATCGTGGACACGCGAAGAATGTTAACAAATAACGACAAACAACTTTTGCGATAGCTTATCTCGACGAAGATTATACAATTCCAGTATAATTTGTTTTATTTACGTGCAGTTTAAAGTGTAGTACTCGGTCAGGTAAAGAGTAAGATTTCGCCACGTTCCCAATTATTAACTGCACAATGATGAAACTGTAATGTTCAGTGTGCATTGTTGACATTGACACGATAACGCGGTTCAACACTCTGTCTTACGTAACGTCCGATAAGTGAAGTCGCTAATGTACGAAGACGCAATCCTCTGCCAAGGTACTCTGGAAATAGACACAACTTCGAGCTTACCCGTCCGAGCAGGTAGACTAATGGTGTTTTTCAGCAAGAGACACAATGTAACACAATGGCCATTTCATCTTCAAATTAGCAAACAAGGATCTAATGATTCATTGTGTTACACTGAATTTATTCTTTTTTTACCTAATCTTACACAATTCGTCTTTTCCTTTTTTTTCTCTCTTCAACGTGAAAAAAAAGAGGAAAGATGAACCGTGCAAAAAATTCAGCTAAGACAGGTTGAACAGGCATGAAATGACAACAAGCTTTTTTTTTTCGATTTTAAATTGCTTTCCACTTAGTGACACAAGTCAACAAGTTTTATTCTGCGTCTTTGTTACTCATTGAATGCCAAAAAAGATAGAATGATGTTTTATGTCATCAACTTGTTGCGTCATTGATGTCCGTTTCTACTAATATAATTTAATTATAATCTCAACTAACTCTTCATCTTTTTCTAGCTCTAAGAATCAAAAAAGGATGAGGAGTAAGTTGAATCGACATTAAAGTAACCCAGACCACATATTGAGACATAAGACGTCTTTAAGACATCTTTTAGGCGCCAAGGACGTCTTATGTCTCTCTTTTTGATACTTTGTGTTGTCTGGGAATCTACATTGGTAAAAACGGATTTACATGGAAAACATTCTCTGGTCAGTATTCATTCGATTCTTATATTTAAGACTCTTAAGTGCAGTCTTAAGATGTCATGAACCAAGTCAGAGTTGTATTAGCATCTTCATATTAATTCTACAATGAGTCTGTAGTCGGAATCGTCTTGATCGGTGAAGTTGGCCAATCAGTGTTAGTCGTACAAATTGATTATTGGTCAACTTCATCGATTGCACTTAGGACTACCGACTCATTATAGAATCGGCATAAGACATTACTTAAGACAGTCTTGAAGCAAAAAACGGACTCTGAATACCGATATGTCTCTGGCTGGAAAGCACTGGAACTCAAAACGGAAAAAAAAAAGGAAGCTATCACAACGCTACTCGCGTCGTGGTAACTTCCAATCTTTGTTGGATCATGGATTCATGAACAGGGCTCGGCGGTCGATTGTAAACGCGTGCCACGGACGCGGGAATGTATTCCATTGGAATTAAAATCAATTGCCGTGGTACTCCGCGCCGGCAACTACGCCGTCGATATATAACCAGTGTTACAAGTCACGCTGCCGCGCGCATTATCTTAATTGCGTGACATACAAGTCGATAATTGCGGCATGAGAAATTCCGTAATAAAATACGGTCTTGAGTTTCTACCTGAATAGAAATATGCGGTACGCGTATACGCGCAGCGATATTATTTTCTCCGCGATTTCGCCTCCGGGCAAGAAAGGAGAAGAGAAATATTTTGTATCACTCGACGCGGCGACTTTTAGTCGCTGCAAACTTGACGAGTGGTGGTAAAAATTAGATTGCCTTGTAATTCGTCCAAGAGGCGCGGACGCACTAGGCCGCACTTGGCACATCGTGATATTAAAGGTGGTCGGTTTTTCCTCGTTCCTTTTTTTTTTTTTTTTTCGTCTCGAAAAGTAACAAACCATGACCGTTGAACACGCGTCGGCACAAATTGGCTCGAATTAAACTGCGCGAATTAAACCCGTGCGAGATTTAGCCTTTTGCCACTTCGTTTTGCATACCGCCGGGCATGGCCGGCGCCTCGCTCGGCATGCAAATTTTATTCACGAATTTTTTAATTCGCCGCTCACACACACGCTCTCCCTTTCCTCTACCACTACTACGCTGACTCGCCGCTTTTTTTTTTTCCGCCTTAGCATTTTATTGTCGTGACAACACGTCGTCGCCTCGTGCTGCGGCGCCCGCATATATTACACTTAGGCACACCAGCGCGCGAAGCGTCGAGAAAATGGATATTTCGATAACGATAGGGAATAAAATCTAAGGATGTGAAAGGCGCAGGCGGGAAACAGGTGTGACCGTGATGATTGCTGACCCATTACGTTGCCGCTCTGCGTAGCTTCTGTTGATTCTAACGAAATGTATGTACACTACTCTTGTACAGCGCGGATCATTCCAGTGATATTGCTGCAACATTGCCAACGTTCCAACAATGTTGCAGCAAACTTCTATACTGTATGGATATACCATATATTTGTCAACGAGCTGCAATTGCTTTTATACACTGAAATAAATGCTACATCAATAGCATTATTTTAATATAAATAAATTCGTTAATTCACACCCACGCGCAATAATACTGTTATTGAAATATGTCATGCTCTTGTTTTAATTAAATTTTATTTATTTCATTAATGCACTACTAGTGAATCCATAAGATTATTTTCAATGCTGTTGATGCACCTAACATCTTTTCAATGTAGGCAAGTTACTTATGTTTGATTTGTACTCTTTGATACACCGCTATTTTTACTTTAATCCATAACTTTAAGATTATAGATAATACAGTCTGGCTAATTTTGTCAAAATTCTACGAGAGAGAAAGATATAAATACTTTCTCCCTGTATATACGTATGTTATTTCACTCTAACTTTTACTGTTTTACTTTATAATCTTAATTAAAGTTATAGGTTAAAATAAAAAATAGTTTTGCAACTCCAAGAATAAATCAAAGATAAATAAATTGCCTATAAGAGCGAATGCAATTAACTTCATTGATAAGAACATTCCAATTGTTTGCAAATTATATCTTATCGCTGTATAAATGTATTATTTACGTATTAATAACCGCGTAGATTCTTACAGGCAATTTACTTACATTTAAAGTTATAGAGTGAAACAGTATAAATTAAAATAAGATTGTAATATATACAAGATAGAAAAGTATATATACCTTTCCTTCTCGTAGAATTTTGATACAATCACTCACGGCCGGATTCCGTTAGAGTACCTAGTGATGTAAACGCGAGATGAAGAGAACGTCACGCTCGTGCGTAAGCACGAACGAAGGATATGTCATGATATTAAAAAAAAAAAATACGTACTTCCGCTGCGTTGTGTTTACACTTTGGCGCCTCTAGATAAATTAGCCTGATTACCTTAGATAAATTGGACAGATTATTCGACGCCGCTGCGTGATGAGCAGAACTGTTACTGTCATTTATATCCGTGCGTTGCTTTTTTTTTTCTCTCTTACTATCAACGGCACGCGGTGACGATCGGTTACGAAAATTTTAATACGCACGGTTCGGCAATAGGAAAAGAGAGGATCCGCCAGTAATTCACGGTCGGGAGCCCGACCCGTGTAGCGGTTCGCGGTAACCTAGTTCTCAGTCTCGTCCACATACTCAGCGTTCTATCGTCGGTGAACTCACGCACGCACTCGTCGATTACGTGCTGTCCCGTTTCTCGGAACGGGGAGAGCTATCGACGATATCTGCTATTATTCGTAGACACGCTAGCACAGTTTCGCCTCGTTCTGATGGTACACTTCAAATCGACGGGGAGGAAAGAAAAATAACTCCGACGCTGAGTTATTGGACATGTAAGTGGCGACATTAATATACCTCGCGTCTCTCCGAGAAAAGAAAACGAGCTTGGTAATTAGTCGTAATTATCTCGTGTTCATCGTCGCTTAGCGTTACATGCATCCGTTACGTGGCGAAAAGAAGGCGCCGTACAAAATCGCCGCAGTTATCCGCGTTTACGAGGAAAAGGCACGGGAGCAAGAGAGAGAAAGAGAGAGATATCACGCTGTTACGAACTAAAATTAAATTAACCAATTGTCAGAGACATTTCTGATTCATTTCCACGAGGGATGGAAGTATTATTTGGAAGTAGGCCAAGGACAATGGACTTCACTTCGCATCAAATTGAACCTGGCTTTGAAAAAAATTAAAAAAAAAATATATATATATATAAAATTACTACTCCAGTAATTAAGCAGTAATTAATTGTAACTAGGGAGAAATTCATTTTTTTTATCATTTCTACTATGATGATCTTTGCGTGACTCAAGAAATTGCGCGCTCATACCTCGTCCGCTATTCTCTTGTTCGCAGAACGTAGGGGAGAGTCGGATACCTGTTCCACGAGCAGCACGACCGTCGTTCTTCCCGAAATCGAGAGTACTCGAGGCATCGAGGCTCCTGACGGGAAGCCGCCGATCAACTATCTTCTCGGGATGCTTTCAATTTAACAGCGAGGACGAATCCCCCACTCCGCGGGAATTTACGGGATTCGCAACGTCTTCGCCCACTATCAAAAGTAATTCACGTTCACATTTATAATTAATTAAATATGTATGGATACGATCTAATGTAGTGTTAACGCAAACGAAACGCAACCTCGTGTTTCAGCTGATTCGGCGATAGACATACACGATCAGACATACACGATCTCACCCGCATGGGACATCGACAAGAATGATGTGCAACAATTGGTACATCTCAGCGAGGAGAAAAGCAGTTTATTCAGGTATGGATATCGTACACACGTTTCAAGTGCGATTCTATTACGGGACTCACGAATGCTTCATGTTGTACGTTGTCTCGTTGATGGCAGGCTACTTGAAGAATCTCAGCTGAGTATGATCGAGGATGTCGGTGACACCTGTCTCGTAGAATCGACTCTGAGCAGTTACAATGATGCGAGCGCAGCTCCGCATTATTTGATGCTGAACAAACAGAACTCCTTCGAACACGACGAGAGTCTCGGTATATTGACGCCGGACCAGATGACAGATTTCACGGTGGCGTTGGAATGCTCCAGGACACCATCCTGCGAGAATCTCACTGGATCGGCTGGCTCGAAATTGGCGTTAACTCGAGCGTCCGCTTCGACGAGACCATTAGTCGACGTGGAACCCGCGGAAGAGGGCTGTACCGAGAGAACACCATCGCCGGAAGAACTACCACTCGATCCTAAACCCGTGGAGCCGATCAGAGGTAACACCGTGCCGGTAAGCTTCGTCACATCGGTCACAAGTATCACTAGTCTGGAAGCGGGCTATCAGGGAGACGGTGAGAATTCAAGACCAGCTAGCCGTGGTGCGGATCCACCATCTATGGCAGTGCCGCCGGTCAATCTTCCTGCGCCTTGCCGACAAGATCCAATGACTGATTCGGATTTCTTTACCGAGAGTGACGCGGATGCACACGAGGAAATTGTGCGGGGCGACAGGAAGGCACAAGTAATCGATGGCACGCTATTCTGTGCACCGGGCGAACGCGTATGCCCCAGTTTCACCGGAGAAGAAATGGATTCGAGCGGAATTTACTCGGACTTGGACAAGCTACAGGCGCCTGGTGAGCAAGCGCCGGAAGAGAATGATGACTATACTCCTGATACCGGAGATACCGAACTCTCCCAAAGGAGCCAGCCCTCGCCTATTGTGGCGAACGTTATCATGGATTACTTACAGGTACGTTAATGTGAAGGCGAGGTTTAAAATTAGTTATAAGAAAGGAATTTTTGGAATTTCAAAAAAATTTCTGTGTATGTATGTGTGTTTGTGTGTGTGTGTGTATATAGAGTCCCGCGAAGGCGTCGGATGAAACAAGCAACATGAATGACACAACGACCTCTGCTGAAGTTACAACGATTGAAAAAGTTGAAAAGAACGAAAACATCAGGCCCAAATCACAAAGCAAAGCCGATACGATGCCTTTGAAAAAATATAAAATGCCAAAGAGAAACGTTGTCTCGAAGATCAAGGCAATGATCGAGTCGTCGTCGAAAGACGATGCAGAAAAGGAAGCGAGACGTTCTCAGAGATCCGCCAGAAAGGGTGGTCGCTGGGACGCTGTGATGAATAAAATAGAGGCTGGTAAAAATGAGCAGAGAACGAGATCAGTTAGAAAAGAAGTAAAATCAAGAGTATTGCAGAATCTCACTTTGTCACCTTCCACGAGACCAGCATCGAAGAAAGCAGGCGATGCAAACAATAATAATAATAAGGATAAACGGTGAGCCCAACTGAAATTCTAAATAAAATTCAATATAATAAATATATTGTACAATATAGATATTTTATTTTTATTAATAAGCGAAATATTTTTTCGTATTAATAATTTTGGTATTAATAATTAGTAAATCCATCCCAAATATTATATAATTGCCGAGCAGTGATAAAATAACATTTTTTTCTGTATCAAGAATTATATTGGAAATATTTTTGTCTTAGGAGGATGCGTGGTTGGCAAGAAATGAAATCACCGACGCAGGAAACAGCCAGGAGTTCTGTCCGTAGTTCGATGAGTGACCTCAGTAGTGGCCCAAGTAAGGACATATCAAGTAAGTAGCATCGATATCAATATTTGAAGAATTTGCAATATGCTAGATCACATAGACGTGATCAAAATTATATTATATTTATTGAATAAATTCTTAAACATAAATTAATATTCAAGATACGTAAGGTTTTCTCAATGTAACTTATACTTGGTACAAGCTCTTTATTTGCATTCGGGAAAGTAGATACAAATGTTCTTGTGAACTTTATGAACATATTTCTGGCTATGGTGAATAATATTAATACTAAAATTTCTTCGCAATAATAAAAGTGATCTTAACGTCAGTCAAGATGTGTGTGAATTAGAAATTAATAGAGCCAATTTTATCTCGCATTGAAAAAAGATATAATAAATTAATATGACCTCAACGGGTTGTTCGTACAAATTTGGAGAGCGGAATTATCCCAATTTGTAAGGGTCAATGTTTTACCCCGACAAGAAGGATACGCGCGAGCAGAAGAGATCTCCGGATCCTTTACGTGTCGCTTACCTACCGGAGGGAAAGGCGAGGTCTCTTTATCGACCCGAGAGTAAAAGCTCGAGTTTCGAGGACGCCGAGGAACTTTATTGCCCCTTTTGTCGGCGCCAATGGGGAACACAAGGCGTCATTTTGCTTCCACTGTAGAATAAGAGGAAACTGCGTCGAACCGGCGCGCATCGCGCAGCTTCGCCGCAGTCGCATCCAACATCCACCATCCGGTCGGCAGTCCTCGGTGGCTCTCGTGCTGGGTCGTACAGTGTGGTGTACACGTGTGTACATATATAGATGGACATGTACGTACACGTATGTGTGGATCTTCCAATGCAGTAACCGTCTATCGTCGTCCTTCTCCCGCGAGACGCGCACCTATCGTTCCTCGCTCTCACACGCTTAAAATCGGGTCACCGGATAGTGCGTGACGGTGCGTAAGGAACCCATACACGGGGGAAGGA
>NW_017305800.1:2725583-2728220 GCF_001594115.1 Trachymyrmex septentrionalis | reverse complement strand
CACACGCTTAAAATCGGGTCACCGGATAGTGCGTGACGGTGCGTAAGGTACCCATACACGGGGGAAGGAGAGACAGAAAAAGAGAGAGAGAGAGAGAGAGAGAGAGAGAGAGAGAAAGAAGGGACAGCCGCTGAAAGCCGATGTCTCGTTAACGAACGAGTTACCGGAGTGCGCTCGGCACATCCACCAGGCGGTGGCCCGGACTGAATTGACTCTCTTACTCTCGTTTGAACACCTTCTCGGTGGTGACACCTTCGACCAGACTGCGATTTCGTTCCACAATCGCGTTTGTTCTTCGACGACGCGATTGTGTGCGAGGACAAGAGTGTTTTCAAAGCCTCGCCTCTTCCCTGACCTATTTCCCCGTTGCGTTCCTTTGGCCCTTCTCTCTGCTCGCGCGCGCGCGCGCGCGTGAGCACGTGCGTGCGAATTATACGTGTGTGAAAGTCTACATTCTTGCATATCATCCATTTTATGAATTTCTGTTACGGATTTTATTCCTCCTAAACTCGATCAATCATCTTATCCACTACCTGTCGCATCGACGGAATCGACGTCCCCCGTTACACAGCTGATTATTTATGTGGCGTATCGCGTTGGTCCCACTGTGAACGGTAAAACGTGAGGTGCCCGTGCAAGGTGCAGCCTGCGCCTGGTGTGCGTCCACCTGCGCCCAGATCCACGATATCTGCCTTAACGGCACCACGTCGACCGGTCGGCAACTGCACAGGTCAACGCCACGCGGCGGCGTTATTTCCGGCTACCTCGGACCTTTTCGTCGTGCTTCCTTTGCTCACCTTCGTGATTCGCGATGCATCGTCGTGCACCTTCATCGCTCGGTGAGGATGCCTGCCATCCTTCCTCGCCCGTTTTCCCATCCCCACTCTCATCAGCGGCAGCAGCATCAGTGGCAGCAGCAGCAGCAGCAGCAACGGCAGCAGCAGGTGTACCCGACCAAGCGACGACCACGTGCGTTGCCAAGGTCGACGACTGTCGGTACGCGACTACCGGTCCCTCGGTCCGCCCCGCGTGGCCTTACGCAAGCGCCGTCGGAATCGGCAGCCGCTGAAACCCACGCGCGAAGGGTTCCTAACGAAGGGGAGAAAATCGTAGATCGAACTCGTCAGAGTCGCGCGAGCTGTTCGTGATCTCTCGCACGCTGTAATTCACGCCGGGGTATGCTTGCGAGGTAGGGCACGCGTAGGTCGCCGCGTGATCGCCGTGTGACATAACGGAGCTACGCATACGATCCTCGCCGATCGGTGTCGGGTGTCCGGAACCAGATAACGTTCGACGTGGGATACACGATACGGGACCAAGTATAACATAACAGCAGCGGCCGAAGGAGAACGGCAGCGTCGCGATCGATCGGCGCCAGCGGCGGCGGTGGTGGCGGCGGCGGCACTCCGAAAGGCGGAAGATATACCTGTTGTGTACCGTTGTTTATGCTGATGAACAACGTCGACACGACGGCATACACACGTACGATTGTGATTCTCACGCTCGGCTCACGAGTTACGACGGCGGCAGGATGAAGGTAACGCGCGCGGGGCCAGTTGCGCCGCCGTCGACGGGGATCACGGACGACCTCACTTATGGATTGTAATGGATAGATGGTGAACGGAGGGAGCTGACGAGATGGGCCAACAAGGATCGAAGGACAGGACCGTCCCGATGAGGACGGACTTCGCCCGAGACTCGGCGAAGATGCGTCTCGGCAGCTTCAAACGAGGTAGAAGGGGTTGGATTTGGCATAACGGTGATCTTTCCGGTGTGTATCATGCGCAGTAAAATCGGCTCTATCGACGACCACCTGCTGCTTTCTTCAATCAATCTCTAATCGCTTATGATCTCCCGTTTTCCCCCCGCGGATAATGTTAATCTCTTTTCTCCGAGATTCCGCGCGCATTTTCACTTCGCATAATAGGTCTGTTTTTTTTTTGTAGCTGAATTGTAGCCGTAGAAAATACACTTTTAGAACTTAAAGTGAGATAGATGTATGCTTGATATTTGGCGAAAGTGAGAAAGAAAGTTCCAGTGCAGTCTGACGCAGGAGTAAAAAAACAGACCTTATGTTTCACGCCGCGAATGTTCTCGTCATTTATTTTCAGAGAGATCACCGACGTCCGCGAATCCGCCCCGGAGGTTCGTCTCGAACGGCCACGTCAATCACCATCAGGTTCGCGTCAACAGTTTCGACGCGAAAAAGAATTGCATCGACGTGGCGACGGTGGAACTCGGTAAATATATACATTATACGCTCGCCAGTCCTGTCATTCTAGATTATTAGGTAACTACGCCGTGTAACGCGCGTACATATACGCTTCGGTATGATAATCAGGAGAGGGGAGGAACGGGAGCACCGTCGCGTATTTCCGGTTGGGGCACCGCTGCCGTGACGAGCGACGATGAAAGAAGAGAAAGAGAAAGAGCGTCTCTCCGGGACTCTTGACTACGTTTACCTGTTTACAATTTCACGAAACAATGCGTTAGAGTCGATAAGTAATACACGTCTTTGAACACTTTTCAAAAAATTACTCTCTTAGGACCATTTTCCTGCTATTCGGTAAATAGGAAGGCGCCCGCAATCATCGTTACGATCATGTTAACAAAGTCTACTCGTGGCTTTTCACCTTG
>NW_017305800.1:2724731-2725483 GCF_001594115.1 Trachymyrmex septentrionalis | reverse complement strand
CCCCCCCCCCTCTCCCCCCCCCAGTCTTCGCACACACGGCGAAGACCAGGAGAAATCTTCTGACAGGTCTGCCGCTTAACGCGATAAATATTCACGCCGACTGAACGTTTCAGGGTCATCATTTCGCAGATTAGGTTTCAAGGGCGATTCCGACGAAATTTAATTAGCGATTAATTTATTAAAATAATCTGTACTAATTTAATAATTGTTTCATTTGGATAGATTACTGATTTTTTTTACATATGAACAAGCTATAGTAAATTACGTAATCAGAAATTTTGCAAGAAATATTTTGTCAAATAAATAATAATTAGTACTATTCTGTTACTGTTGAAGGATTTTTTGATTATTTAACAAATATAAAAAAGATTATACTGAAAGAAAAAAATGATAGTAATTATCAAAATTTAACTATAATTTATATAATCATTTTCGTGCCAACTATATATTTTTTGCAGAACTATAATTATTATTATTAACATTATTAACAGCAGTAATAACTATAAAAATGGAGCTCCTAATCATAATTATTTTGTTATAGTCATAAATATCAAGCACTTACAATGTAAATTGGGGGCAACGAATTATGTAGTTAGAAATTTCGCAGCAAGCGATTTCCCTGGCTGAATTAATTACTGATTAATCGTAATTTCGTCAAAATCATTCTTAATAATTAAACCATTTGCGTTATGTTAATTATAACATTAATATCAATCTAATCCAGTTACTTAAAACGTAGTAGTCTCGCGCGT
>NW_017305800.1:2703723-2724631 GCF_001594115.1 Trachymyrmex septentrionalis | reverse complement strand
GTGTGTGTGTGTGTGTGTGTGTGTGTGTGTGTGTGTGTGTGTGTGTGTGTGTGTGTATATAAAATTAAATGGACAAAATACAATAATAACACACGAGAAAAAAGACCTTGGATAGAATAAACGTTTGTACTTAATATTTGAACTTCAATCTCGCACGAACGATGAAACGGTTCTCGCCGTACGGTACCCGGTACGCTCGCTGGCAAGTACACGGGCTCAAGTACTACCGTTTAGTATTTAACATGCTCTCGTTAACGCAACACATTCTCTTTACAGAAAAAAGTCCGCCTTCGGCGCGAAAGCCAACAATAGCGAGGAGATTAGCAGCCAACACCAGTGTGAAACAGAAATCCTCCGTGACGTCGATAAAAGGTACGTTTTTGATTCTACCTTAACATGAGAGTTCCTTTCGCGGGATCTTCTTCGTCGTCAACCAGTTCCACCGGTATCTCGGAGAGACCCGATCAGAGGCCATTAGGACTTTTGTCATTTTGTGAAACGACAATTAAACTCGTTTTACAAAAGGACAAGATAAATCGAAGAATTTACGTTTCGCGCGTTGTACTTTCCAATCCATTAGCCGTGCCACTTTAATGGACGGCCGGTTTCTAAAAAAGTTCCCACGTTTATATCTGCGACGCACGCACACACGCACTCGCAGGCACGGTCAAGCGCATTAATTCGCCGGTGCAATAAAACGCATCGCACGCGCTCGCCCGTGCATCCGGATGAGCCGCCGCCGCCGCCGCCGCCGCCGCCGCGGTGTCCTCGCTCGCGTATTGTAATGCGTATACGTGCGTCCTCCTCGGCGTACGAGTCTTTGGCGTTTCGAAGAAAGTCGCGGCTTTCACCCTATATAGTCCCGAGCACTAAAATCAACCTGTTTACCCGACGCCTTGGTGCTTTCCTTTGGAAACTCTTGAAAAGTTCATTTCGACTTAGTCCATCGTCGGCGCTGGAAAGAGCGAGAGAGGGATTGCTATCGAGAGCCGGCTGTTTGTCCCAAATAGTAACGGAATAGCGAAAGCAGTGTTCTGCGCGTACAATTCCCGCGTCTGTAGAGCGGGAAAAGAGCCTGAAGAGAGATGCGCTGTTCCATGGGATAATCGATCGCGTTTATCGCGGTATTCTGAGCATAGGAGACGTTTTATTATACGACCACATCGACCGTCGCGATCCGCGATGCTCGACGACCGTAAGTAAGCGCGAACACGCACGCGTCTTTTTCCATCTAAGGACGGCTGGTACCAAATCGGAAAACTTGACTTACTCGACGGTTTTGGCATCCAGGAACGCCGGAAGTACAATACGATCGTCACGGAGGACTTTATTCGAGCGACGAGTGGCTTTAAAAGCACGACTTTTAATAAACCCGGCGAGAGGGAGTTTTCTTCAAAGAAGGGGAGAGCTTTTATTTTTTACAATAAACCATTACTACTTATATATCATACTAGTGGTAAGTCGGAATTTTAAGTTATAAATCTTAAGAAACTTACACCACCACCATATCCAGAGTAAATTATATTAAATCGTTACGTCACAATATTTTAGCCAATCAGAAGAGTGATAGTTCCCAGGGCACATAATAATAAATTTTTAATCGTAAGATTTGGAATTCGGTCATCTTCACGCAGTCACTGATTACTAACTTATTGTTGCTTCATGACACACTACTGATTCGCCTACACAACTCATTCTATAACTTAATTTATTATTAATGGCTTATTATAGAAAGTCGTATTAGGGAAAAGACGTATCCCCTGCGAAAGAGACTCACGGGAAAAAATGGTCCATCATATTCGCTTATTAGTTCTGGCGGTTCTACCTTGTGTGGGGGGGTAGGAGAGTGTTTAGGAAGATGGCAAGGCGGAATGAGCGTTGGGGTGGGAGACATATAGCTCTCTGAGGTGGCCCGTGGCTCGTGCTAATTCAGTCGAAGCGCGAACTTGGCCAGCAAATTGTTACGAATGACAATCCTGATTAGAATCAATCATTAGGTCTATCGGCGAACCGACCTTTCTTGCGGATGGCCGTTGAATGTACCGTTCGAATGTCGCGTTCATTGTGGAATCGAGCGTCAAGGATCATTGTTGATGTACGGATCTGTTTACGTCTTGCGCGCGTCGGGGATAAATGTCCCGACGCGACGTAGGTAGATCCGTTCCCAAAATACTTGAGTTTTTCTGACGGATGACGTGACGAAGGAGACGGCAGGTGCTAGGAAGAAGCGTGTAGGAAGGCGAATTTTCTTGGCCCACAGCTCGCAGTCTTTTGGCAGTTTCGCAACTAGAACTGCGCGTCGCAACGGTCGACCTTAACCCGGTGTCTCTTCATTGAGCGGTGAACTTGAGCAATAATCATACGCTTCGACTTTTCGAAGAGGAAAGAAAGATAGTCGAAGTCCGCTTCTTCACGTGAAATCTCATAAATCAAAATGCAACGTAAACTTAGGAAATCTATCACTTAGATGTTGGACGGTTGTTGGACCGTTCGTTCTAATTTCTCTGTGCGCGCGTGTGTCATGTGTCAAGTTGATGGGGAGTTGACATCGATTGGACTCGACGGCGGCAGGACGAGTTTCGACTTTCCAAGTTCTTTCTTCCCATCGAACTTTCTGCCGAACTCTCTTCGATACGGGATACAGTCGGTGCGTTTAAAAATTTGCACGAGTATCGAGTGAACGGGCGCAAACGATATTTATTACCGCCGGGATTATACATTGACCTCTCCGCAATAATTAGGGTGGTTGCGGATGATAGAGGGCAATAAGGGCAGTGCGGCGTCCACGTATATTACGATCAAGATACTTATGTAGATTGATCACGGCACGTGGGTCGGTTTATCGATACGGCAGAGAGCGGGTAGGTCGGTCTGGCCGATGACAGACGATCGTGTCCGCGTCGCGATTTTCGGGAATAAACCGATCGAGGGAATAACTGATGCACATCGATGACGACGCTGATTGCAGATCGTGAGTCCAAAGAGACTCCTCACAATACCACCTACACAGTGACGGCGAGGACATCGCTGGAAACGCGGGATCAGGCCGCGCAGACCATCGTGCCCTACGTGGACTTCCGCGTGGAACAAGCGGAACGAGCCGCACAGGCACTCGCTGTGAGCGTAGGCTACTTGGCATTCGAGGTATACGCATTTTGTATATGGCAAGATTATTGCCTTATGTTCTCTATTATAATTGACCAATGCCCATTTTCACCAACGTAGTTTAACTTTAATCTCGGTTCAACTTACTCTTTGCCTTTCTCTAATCTTTAGAAATCGTTATAATTAGAAAAAGACGATAAGTAAGTTGAACCGAGATTAAAGTTAATCTACGTTGGTGGAAATTGGCATAAAAGATCCAGTTCCTCGCGGACGGTTAACTCTTAATCGAGGTTCAACTTATTGTTCATCTCTTTCCAATTCTAGAATTAGAATTAACCTACGCATCGTGGAACTGGGCCTAATTTGCTGTTTTACGTTTTTCTATGTGCTTTATTTTTCGTCAATGGCTGCTTTGAACAGAGAAAGCAACTGTTTTGCAACTGTTCTAATATTCTGATTGGTTCAAACATTTAAATTGAGCGAGAAACTAAGGGCAAGATTAATCACATTAGAATTTAATAATAGTTACAAAGTTGCTTTTTCTGCCGAACGCTGCCATTGTTTGCCATTTAATATAAAACGAGAGAGGTCTTCGCGAATCAACGGCGTAATAAAACTGCGTCTTTCAGCTGGACGCTTTTGCCACTCCTAAATTGAAGAAGGATTTCGAAAAGTTGAAGGCCGATTGCGAGGAGATGAAAAACGAACGATCGGCTTTGCTTTCGGAGATCGACGTTTTACGCGCGAGATGTGTCAGCATGGAGGAAAGACTCGAGGTGGAAAGGGAGGATCATCGTAAAGCGCTGGACCAGCTACGCGATGAGTGTAAGTCTTGTCTTATGTAACATATCTGTTTATTTTCTTCGGATCTTTCGCGGATATATATACATATGTATATATACACACACGTTGCGATGACGCAATAGGTGGTTGAAAAAAAAATATCTGAACTGTTCACGGTATGTGCGCCGCGAAACAAATGCGAGAAACTGTATTGTTCAACAGACACTAAGACGTCGCCAGTATATATTACACTTAGTATTACTCACGTGTTATTCAACGAGCGTAATCGTCCTAATGTCGGTGCACGACACGAAGTGGAACAATTATTAATTAAAGTGAACGACTCAGTAGTGCCTACGCATAACTCGAATATTTGCGATTAATCCTAATAATATGCCTGTCGTCTCTTTCTTTTCTTGCTAGAAAATATTTCGAACTCTTCGCTGAAGGATTTGGTTCTTAATTTAGTTCTCACGTAATGTTCGACGTTTCGATAGCCGCTAATTATAGATTCAATGCGTGCTCTTCGTTTAGCTTTGTATATACTTTTGCTTTTCAACTCTCAGGGCCAATATAAAATATATTTATATTATATTATAACATTAGAATCATATTGAAAAATGGAATTTTTATTTATTATTTATTTAATAATGGGAAATTCTTTTTTGATACATATTTAACGTGATAAATAAATACTAATGGACGAATTAAAAAATAAAAGAGATGTAAGATAAAAATAAAAAGAAAGAGGAATGAGAAAGTAAAAGTATACATACAGATAGCATTAAATATATTAATATATAAAAATAACATTGACTCTTTATCGGCAACATGAATTTTAATTCTTCCGTCAGCAGGTCTTCGAAAAATAGAGTAAATTTTTTATTGCTCCGAATTACATAAAAAGCTAAAAAATTCTATCTTTGTCAAAGCAATGAATTTTTCATTATCGTCGATCATTATAGTCGAATTTTATTGTACTTATCTTTTTATAGATTTGTATTTAGTCAAAATTTCGCAATAAAAATATCAATAGTGTCTTTAAAGAGTAGTTATCGGAATCTCACGTTATCGGCAGAGATTATTAATGTGTATTCATTTGTTATTGATACACATTAATAAAAAGTTGATTAGGTATACTAGAACAAATTATATATTTAAAGTTTCCACATAAAGTATGATGATAAAGATTATAGCAGTTTGCCGTCTGAAAATGAAACATTCAAGTTAATATTTCGATTTTCCAGTGGAGACTCTTAGGACGAAACAGGTTGCCACACTCGTTGAAACTTTAAAAGAAGAGAGGCACAAATTCGACATCAGGCTGGATGAAGTCACGAGAGAACATCGTGCGACAATTGCGAAATTACGTGCCGAGCAGATTAATGAGCTGGCTCGCAAAGAAGAGATGAGAAGATCCGTGGTTCACGATCAGGGTGCCGCGCTGATGGCGGAGATCGAGTCACTGAGATCTGTGCTCGAGCTGAAGAGTCAAGAGAATGCGGCTCTTCGATCAGAGCTGGACAGTTACAGGCGGGATATCGAGGAGAAGGACGCTTTGCAAATACGACTCGATATGGCGGAGGCCAGATGCGAGGACTTGAAGGCTCAGCTTCAAAGGAAAGACTCCTTCGAACGACAAATCTCGCACGAGAATGAAATGCTTCACGAATCGATTCATCAAGTCTCGAAGCACAACAAGCGACTATCCCAGCGGAACGAGGAGCTGCAGTGGAAGCTACGAAACAAGAACGACTGGGTGAGCGTTCTTGCGAATCAGCTTAATCCACGGTTAACTCGATCCGCAGGTTCGGAACAAATGGAACACAGCTATTCGCTCGAAAAGAATGGCGCTCATTCGTCGTCATCGATGGTGAAGTTCATGGTCGAAAAGGGTGCCTCCGTTTCTTGGACGCTGGAAATCGACGATTTATCTAAGGGGGGGACGTCTGACTCGCTCAGCACATTGCCGAAAGTTGCCAGGTCCTCCGAGGGCGCAACGACAGTGTCTAGGCAAGGATCGCTCAGGTTGACGCCGAACACTAGACCTACCATAGACACCAGAGCGAGATCGAAAAGTATCTCTACTACATGTGATTCGGCGCGGACCACGGCAGTGGAAGAGGCGGCCGCATGGTCGCCTTCATTCAGCTCGACGCCGGTCTCGCGGCGACGTCCTAGGAAAGATCAGTCGTCACCTTCCTCGTCATCTTCTTCATCGTCTTCCACGTCGTCTACGACACCTGCCGTGAATTCTGCAGTGGCCGCCGCAGTGGCGGCCGCTGCAGCGGCAGCAGCAGCGGCGGTGGATGATTGCAACGTCGGCGGCGGTCAGAGACCACAGGAAGCTGGCGGGGAAGCGATGATCTCCGAGGAAACGTCGGCGTCCAGCAGCGAGGACGAATCGTCCACCGGCAGCGATATCCCCCGGCTGGGAATACAGTTTGCTTGGGGCAAGCCGATCAAGTAACACTTGAGCGAACAATCGCGGCCTGCTATTAACTGTTTACGTGTTCCTTCTCCCGCGTAAACAACAGTGTTGTTTCGAATCGCGAATTATCGTACGGCCGCTGTCTCTGTTCTCTTGCCTACAGTGGAGTCGTTCCACGACGTGTATTCGTTGCGGATCTTCGTTGATCATTCCCCTTCGTTCGTTTGCAGATACGTTTCATGTTGTGTAATGCCGGCACCACGCCTCTTTCGTTTTTTTTTTCTTTTCCAATCGATACATCTAGCCGAGATTTAGAGCGAGAAGAGTGGCGTTTATGTTTTAAGCAAGCAAACGTGCCGCGCGATAAAACGTTGTAAGTTAGTGAAATGTTTAAGGATGAATTCCACGATGTATTTTAATGTTACGACTGTATAAATTAGATTAGTACCATTGTTTCCGTGGTTTTTTCAATTACAAGGACGTTTCATCTTCCCCGACACACGTTTTGCATTGCGATTTAAGGCAGCGATTTTTCGCGGTGGATTTAAGATTAGGATCTTCGAAATCCATTACGTAATAATTTTCCGACATGCATACAACGAAACTGCTTCGTTTGCTGTAATCAAGGCAGCCGTGCCTTTCTTTCAGGCAGTATTCGCCTACAAAGTTCATAACGTGCAGAGTCACGCAGGAGTTTTCTTTTTTGTTTGTCTTTTTTTTTTTGAACTTTGACGGACATTGAAAAAGGGAAGTTCAATGTCGTTTTGGCTAACAGCTTTTATTGCGGTTTTTCCGAGAATTTTACCGGATGTTATTCGGGTACTTTTATAATTACGTGAGTACGTTTTATAAGCGTCACCTATTTTTTGTTTTTGGTACAGAGACCACGTAGTATTGCGAAGATTAAATATACATATATTATATATAAGAACATGACAAAAGAAAAATATTCCTCGTTCCTCGCGATCATGCCGATTTTCGTACTTGTAAGTCGAATTCTTTTTCAGATGATGCGCGTCTCTTGTGTTTTCCGTTTGTTGCGTTCTCGCAGAAAAAAAAAAGAAATCCGATTGCCGATTCTTGCCGGCACTACGGACGGCGTTTGTTTGTATCTTCGCGCGCAATAACCGAATCATGGATGATCTACCTGGTAGATGCAGCAGAGCAGTGATAACCGTTAGCGGCAAACTTGTAGCACGTTCCGACAAGAGCGTTAATTTCACAGTCCGTTCCATAGACAAGTGGTAGCTTTTAGATTATAATGAAAGAGAGAATTAATCAATCGCGCGCTCGACATACGGAAGCCAAGTATTACTCATCGAGAAAGTATGTTTTCTTTTCTCATGTGTGCTGATAAGATCGATGTATTATATACTTCTCGAATAAATAAGTATCATCTAAATTGTAGAGCAATCTGGGGAGATTTCCGTTTGCCTTTATCGCTACTATATTAGTTAAGATTAGTCAGAGAGATTCGTACTTCGATTCGACTTTACTAATTAACTCATATTCAATCACGTAAAAAAAAAATTCAGTTTAATAAAAGAAAAATGTTAATATTAAAGAAATTTAGTGAAAATTTATGTTAAATTAATCGGCAAAATCATCGTGAGAATTTACGCGTAATATTTTTGCGAATAACGAATGTAAGATCGTGAGATGAATTATGCAATTGCATGATTTATAATTCACTCGCACAAGTAGGAGATATGATTAGACTGTTGAGATCATTATTAATTAGATTATCTTGTTGATTACACTACTGTGATGTCCTTTTTGTTTGAAGATTAATAAAGCGTTTTGTTATGCAAGTCGCACGCGTTATCTCATTTTTTTTTCCCGCGATACTTAATACAGAGATATCGTTTATATCTATAATTTCAATTTTAGTTATTAGGAATAAAGTAAAAACGAAGATTATACAAATAAAAATAAACTTAGAATTTTGTTATTATCGCATACGATAAGTTTATCGAAATCACACACACACACACACACACACACCTCGGTATTTATAGTTCGATTTTATATTAAACTCATTTTCACAGTGCCGGGTATCTGGAATGTAATTTTGTTTGCTGTTTCAAGAGTTATTGGTAAATTGGCGTAAAATTTAAAACGTACGTTTGTATTACAGTAGTACTGGTTAAAGGATGACGTAAATATACACTTAAAAAATTATATAAGAACGCTATTTATTTAATTTTATATTTAAAACCATTTTAGGTGATTACTGATTTTAAATGGCGGTTTTTTAATTCAGATTTTTAGTAGATAAATTTTAATAGTCTAAAGTCGATTCGAGATATTTTGCGATAATTGTCTTAAAGACATTTTATGTTCCGATTTTAGACTTTATTATTGTGTTAATTACCTGAGAAGATAGTTTATAATTTAAAATAATCATATAGCATCTCTTGAAATGATTTAAAACCCTTTAGTGTCTACGGAAACAATGTATTTGAGTATAGCACCCAACTAACTCGATTGCTTTCATAAAAATGAACAGTATTGTAAAAAAAATGTTTTTAATCGAATACAGGTCTTAAGGAACGTAACGATATCAAACAAATGTATGTATCTTTATTGAAAAATATGATAAACATGAAAAAAGCATTTAAAAAAAAATCTTTTTTTTTTTTTTAATTTTATTCAGAGCGGTATCATTTCTCTATCCTCGTGTCTAATTTTCGCAGATTTTCGAAAATCGCTTGTACAAAACCGAGCTTAAAATCCGTATCAGATTACTGAACTTGCTGCATTGTGATTGGTTGAAATAAAACCGAGTCGCAAGTCTGATACGGGCTTAAGGACTGTCCTCGGTGAATTCGCGAACACTCCGTCAATCGCACCATCTACGATGGCCGACAGTCAAAGACTCCGATACACCTCGGTTTTGTGGTTACCTTAATTTATTGACAAAAATGTAACGCTCTATTTTTAATTGGCCATGCTACCGCATCAGACGGCATGACAATCGTCTCCTCAACCGTGTTTATGTTATTCTTGTTTCTATAAATATCTGCACGCGTGCTCTTTACTTGAGATCTCCGGGTCTGACATCGACGCGAAGATGTCTTCGAAGAGGTACATTCCGATTGTTTTTGCATCTTTCTTTTTCTCTTTCTCTCTCTCTCTCTTTCTTTCCTCTTTTTTACTTTTCGACATATACTAGTTTGACTGCGCCGAATTGTCTTTGAGATATTATTTATAGCGGCGAAATGGAATGTGGATCCTTCGACGAACGATTTTTAGTTCCCCGACGATTGACCTCTCCGACTCTTTGTCCTTTTAACCTGCAATCAAACGATTGTTTACTACATTGCAATCCGTTCTTTGGATTCTCTCCTGTGATGAAGTAACTCTGTTGAAATGCGTAGATTTTTCAGTCCTGAACGGATAAATAAGAATGACCATCTGACAGACGAATTTAATTCACTGAGATTTTGAATCATTTCAACTTTAAGAATAAGCCTTTTACAAAATATATAAGAAATTCTTTTGCAAATTCCAACAACATGAACGTCAACATTTGTTGCAGAAAATTATGTACATTTTTATTGTTTATATTTTTATATTTTTTAGTGAATTAAAAAAATTATCGGAAGAAAGTCTGACGAGACAGCCAGAAGAAGTGTTTGATGTTATATGCAAATTAGGAGAAGGGTAAATTTGATATTTACTTTAATCTGATATTTAAGCAACAGCTTTTTTTTCACTGTTTCTAAATATGTACTTCTGTACAGGTCCTATGGATCAGTTTACAAAGCGTTGCATAAAGAAAGTGGACAGGTACTTGCTATTAAACAAGTACCAGTGGATACGGACCTACAGGAGATTATTAAGGAAATTTCAATCATGCAACAATGTGACTCTCCATATGTTGTTAAATATTATGGAAGTTACTTTAAGAATACAGATTTGTGGGTAAGTCAATATATGCTCTGTTTTATCATACCAAACAAATTGGACTATCTGTCGATACTAATATTACTTGCAGATTGTGATGGAGTATTGTGGAGCTGGTTCTGTTAGTGATATCATGAGGTTAAGAAAGAAGACTCTCCAAGAGGATGAAATCGCGACAATCCTGAGTGATACTCTAAAAGGACTGGAATACCTTCACTTGAGAAGAAAAATTCATAGAGACATTAAGGCTGGGAATATTCTTCTTAATAATGAAGGCCATGCAAAGTTGGCTGATTTTGGTGTGGCGGGTCAATTAACGGTGAGTTATGAGAATATACTTTTAAGCCGAAATTTATCAAATCTAAACATTTAACAGATTGAAGGACTCTTCCTATACAAAATAAATAACAATAAATAAAGAGTAAAGTAAGAGTCAACATATTTCTTTAAAAAAGTCACACAACTAAAAGAATAAATTACAAATAGAGAAAAGTAAAATCAAAGAAAATATATAATAAAAAATAAAAAATAATAAAAACTCAGTTTAAATACAAATAAATTACAAGTTTCGGCTATTGGATTGAGTCCTCTTCAGACATTAACTTATCGAAAAAAAAACCGCAGTACAAAATTAATTATTGCAAATGTTCGCATATTTATTATATTCACAGTTCAGATGAGTCTTGATATAGAACTCGACATTATTCACATACGATTGAATAGTCATATGTGTTTCATATCTCTTGGAAAAGTTCAAAAATCATATGTAAATTATTCAAACGAATGTGTCCATATAAGTATAAAAAAACCATTAGAATATATAAAGACAAGTGGAATGCAGATGTGTAAGACGGACATTGTGTATCGATTATTATGTACGCTCGCTGATGCGGATCACCACTCTTACTTTGCTTTTTATTGTTATTTATTATCAAATCTAAATTGTATTCTCTGGAATAGGATACCATGGCTAAACGTAACACAGTCATTGGTACACCATTTTGGATGGCACCAGAGGTAATACAGGAGATCGGTTATGATTGCGTGGCGGATATATGGTCTCTGGGAATAACAGCCTTAGAAATGGCCGAAGGCAAGCCGCCGTATGGCGACATACACCCGATGAGAGCAATATTTATGATTCCTACTAAACCACCACCTAGTTTTAGAGAACCTGATCAATGGAGTCCAGAATTCATCGACTTTGTCAGTGGGTGCCTTGTAAAAAATCCCGAAGAAAGAGCTACTGCAACCGAGCTTTTGCAGCATGAGTTTATAGGTGAGTAAAATATTAAAATATTAAAATTTATATTATGATACTTTGTCAATTAACAAGTTTATGTTATATGATGTAGGCAATGCCAAACAGCCAAGTATCTTAAGTCAAATGATCGCCGAGGCTCATGAAATACGAGAAAAGCAGAATGCGCATAGAGCTCACATTATAAACAATGTGGCGATTAAAAGTCAAAACCAGGCAGAGGATTCGGTACACACCTTTGATTAGATACACATGGTCTGCTAGTTTCATATTTGATATGTTGCACTTTTATTATCTAAATGTAAATCAATAATATACATAAAAAAAATATTTAAAAGTACCTAAAACATAAAAAATATGCATCCATTATTTGACTAAAGATGATTTGAATTTATATGATCTAACTGTGCAATATGGAAAAAATTAAAGGTGCTAGCAGTTCATATATATGTATTTCCCGAATAGTTTCGGGTCTCGAATAGTTTCGGGTCTCGAATCAAGTATTTTATCTCGACATTCAGGTACCCGAACATTGGAACCTGTCCGACCCGACCCGATTATTATCCGATTCGACCCGAGGCTCGGGTATCTGAATTTTTTCGGGCACACCCCCTAGTATATATACATATTTATCTAACATTGTGTCTCTGTGTAAGGACGAGGACGATTGTAGTGGAACTATGAAACCATTACCGGAAGATAGCAGGACTTTAGTACCGAGTCACGATCTTCCAGACACGGGTACACTAGTTTCGGCGATGTTGGACTTGGGTACAATGGTTATTAATAGTGATACCGATACCGAAGCTACTATGAAGAGTTAGTAGATCTTAATTAATCTTCAAATTCTCACAAAAAAATGATTCGCAACTAACTGACATTCTTTTCAGGACATAATACTGGTTCTGTAGAATCCAGCAAAAAATATCGACCATTATTCTTAGATCACTTTGATAAGAAAGAAGCGCCTGAAATTGGAAAGGTAATCTTTCTTTTTCATATTAATTTAAGTTACCTAGATATGATCTACGTATACAATATTAATAATATTGAATAATATTGTATTTAGGGTAATGGACAGATGTTGGGAGCACACAATATGGAAAATGCGAACCAATTGGAGCAACCAAGTCCAATCGAATCTCATAGGTTTCAAAGTCATCTGCAACTACAGCTGCAGAATCAGATCTCTCATCCCGTGCCGGAACAGCCATATAACAATATATCAAAGTTTCAAAATGTTTTCACGGAACGTGATTTTGACTTTGTGAGTAAAATTTTTTCCAACATTCTTATTTTAAGAATTTATATAATTGATTTGCGCGACATGTTTCTAATTATTGACGTAACAGGAGAAAATGATTTATCACTTTTTATTTTATAATATTGTACAATTCACATTTTGTGTATCAAATTATTTGGAATAATGCCGCTTCAGGCATTATTCCAAATAAAGAAATGATAACTTAAATATATAGAGAAGCCGTATCCTGCAGTTGAAGTTTCTCTCTTACGAGGAACTACAGCAACGAATGGCTAATCTGGACGCGGAAATGGAGCGGGAGATCGACGAGCTGAGAAAAAGATATCAAACGAAGAGACAGCCTATTCTGGATGCCATTGACACCAAGCGGAAACGTCAACAGAACTTCTAACAGTCCTCCTTTACGCGAATAAGTGATGACGGATAAACAAAGGGTGTACAGTTGTATAAATGAATAGATTCTATTCGCGTCATCCCTGGCTTCATCAAAGAGAAGAACATTGTTCCCACACCGTGAATATTTTACCTCATAAATGGACAAACGTGTAGCGATTGTGGTTTCCTGTTTACTCGCAAATCACAATGTTGCTTTTCTTTATGAATCCTAGGGTATTAGAATAATAGCTAATAGCCTCACGTCATCAATGTAAATTTTACATGATTTAGATGAAGAAACAATCACAATACTTAATTTTTGTATTATGTTTACCTATATTTACTGTTAAATATATCCTATTCTTGTAGGGATATTCTGAGAGACTCCTCTAGGGTCATTAGAAAATAAAAAGAAATGCAATAGGAGCGCAGAGACAAATGCATCATAATTACAGTCGTTTTTATCGAGAAAGAAATTTTATATTTACTTGAAAAGAAATCGGTATTTCGTATCGTGCTACGCTAGTCATTTATAATGCCATTTTATCCAGAATATAAAACAGATCATTAATTCATGTAAAATGCACTTAAACGGCTAAGCAGTTTCTTGAGTGTGAATGCTCTATTTAATCATGACAGTTTGGAATAAGCGAACAAGGCTGTAAGATTTAATTTACTTTTTATTCTACTGCCATAGATAGACTCTCTACTCTCATTTGTTTACTAATGCTAACCATTAACTTTAGTTTATATCAATTCTCTAAATGATTATATTTACTTTTTAAATTGGAAACATGTCCAACACCAATATGATCGTAATTCTAAAGCAATGAATAATGTTCTTCAGTATGCAGTACCATGACGAAAAAATGATGCCGCATTCTACGAGATATTTCATAAACGAACTTACTAGTATTAGAGTCTTCCGCGCACCGTATATTAGAAAGTATTCTCCAGTATGCTCTAATTTACTTTATCACGATATGAAAATTGTTGAAACTGAAATTTATCAGATTTCACTAACGATAATGATATTTTTAGAATAATATAAAAAAGTTCGTATAGGGTAATGCCTTAACAATAATTATTTTATGTATAAAGCACTAAAAATTTTTGACCGCATATTTTTTTGTGATCGTTACAAAATAAATATATTTGTACGTGCCATTAATACATATGGCGAATAATCATAGTGGAAGAATAATTCCTTGCTGACGTCTGGGCTATTTTGCAAGTAGTGAAAATAGAGCTATACTTAAATGCGCTATAGCCAGAACTGATCTTCAATTTTCTTCTTTTAGAAAATAATACAGAATAACATATTTTTGATATAGAAGGTTGCACATTGTCAATGAAATAAGGTCCGAATTTGAAGCATATATTATCCATAATCTTGATACTCGCAAACAGAAGTATAATATTAATAAGATTTCCAAAGAAAAAGAATGAAATTGTTTCACAAATAAAATTATGCTTCAATATCGTTTTATATACAAAATGCAATATGTAAACTGTACATACTTTTTTTTAGAAATCCTTTTAAATAATTTGAATGATTGTATTCGTTCCATTATTTATGTATTTGTTAAAATTGTGATTTTATTATACTCTCATTTTATAATTCATATACGATTTGAACATGAAGATGTTTGTAAATTCTTTACATTCTTACATAAAATTGTAGCTTTACAAACTTTATATTTCTACATTTTATGCTGTTATAAAAATCTTCCTTAAACTTACGACGTATGTTCATAATGTTCTGCGCTATCTGTTCTAAGAGTAAAACAATAAAACAGATAAAAATTTATAGAAAAATGTCACAAAGAAGTACACTAATGCATTTTCTACACGATTGTCAGTCATTTAGCCTTAGCTAGCAATCACTTTTCAATACAGATTTATAGTTACATATTTTATAGGGCAATAATCCATAATAATCGTCTTTATTTTTCCACTTGAAAATATGGCTTTGTATTCATATCTAATCACGACAGTTTTATGACAACTCCATGATTTTACATTCGTATTGTGTATTGTATAATCTATTACAGTGTTTGGCTGAAATATAGAGACTGAAGACAGAAGTATGTTTTCCGAGTGAATGATTTAGTGAAAAATATAGTCTGATAATAGAATGTAACAACATTTAGAATGATGTTTAATATCGAAGCGAGAATTATTAATAGTTTTGTTTAGATAATGACTAAAGCAAATATTAACATGCTGCCTTTTCAATCAGTTTGTTTAATTATAATAAAACATTATACAAACTATGCGCGTTTGATTTCTTTAGTTTGATTTTTTTTATTAATGATACAAACGTATTATTAATACTAATCCTATTATTAAGTACTTCGTGCACAAGTATTTTTTGTATATAAAGTTTTGATGCAAGTTCATTTTCAGTTTATATCAGATCGGTTATCACTGAAATTGGACGGTATATAAAAATGTATAAAGAATGTTTTATAAAAAGTTATCAATAAATATAAATGCATTTTAATCACATACAAAACACACTAAGCACGCATTATTCAACAAAATCTTAAATACCCGTACCGTTAATTTTTTAATTGGAAAGAGTATTTCAACGATTTGTAAAATATCTTAAAAAATATATATTTTTTACATTTTAATAAGGCATATCCTGTTACTTTTTTATCACTATGTTTTCGCGTCAATCTTTAAAATTTATTTGGCTCATAAATCGTCATCTCCTATCATACGAAAAACATTATTTTCCATGACATCGAGATCCTTTGTTTGAGTTTTGTCAATAACACTTCGTGAATCATCTGATTTTTTTGACGTCACAGCCGACCATTTGTTAGCAAGTTTTTTAATAATTGGTCCCGATTTAGAATGATTATTATTCACACATTCTTGCAACGGCGATCCTGTAATGGTACGACTTTGGCCGTCTCTCATAATATATGTCCATGATTTCCCAGACTCTGTCTATAAATATATTTATGGATGAAAAAACTTGACAGCATTTACGTAATCTAAAACAGTTTATATAACAACCTGAGGTTTACTCCCAACTACACATTTCTGCAACAACTCATCAATCATAGCTTGCAGACAAACAGACATTAAAATCGCTTGTTCGGACACAATTGTAATCCATTGTAATTCATTTCTAGCAATCAGATATTCGAAGGATAATTCCAAACTGCACTCGTTATTATCCTTATGATGCTCCGTTCCCTAGATATATCCATTAATAAATTTTATTGACAATCTAAATAAAAACTTTCCACTAAAACATTCATAACACTCACATTTTGTATAGTAGTTATACGCCAGCATCGCATTCGTGATACTTTAAACGCAATTTCGTGCTCTTCGGACGATAATACACGTAAATTCAATTCATTTTCACCTATAGCAAGCAATACTTTCGAGCTACGTTCGGGATAATCACAGTAACATGGTGCAAATTGTATGTAACCATAGTACTTCAAGAGACGAACTACATTCAGATACTGAAATAATGAAGATAACATCACAAATTATTTAGATATTATTTGGAGGGTATTATTTGCCTTTCACAATGAACGTACTTCTTTTTTACTCTCAGATTTTTGCAGATTTTCCAATTGATGCTGCACCTCCTTGGTAATTGGAATCCAACTGCTGCGAATTTCCACAGCCGCTTGAATGTATAGTAAATTTAACGTTACCGGATCGTTCAACAATTCAACATCATATGCTGTATCCCAGTAATTTTTTCTGAGAACAATTCGCGTATTCGTAGAACTCATATATTTGTATGTTATAAATGGTGATTCAAAATTTTGTAGTTTCCGCAGTACTGGTAAAAAAAAAATAAAATACATATATTAAAAGAGAAAACAAAATATGTAGATGTATTACAATAAATTATAAAAGTATACATTTACTTTCACAGTGTATATACACTTACTTTTGATACTACCGGATGACTCATCTTGTGTAATAATAAACAATGCAAAATGAAAATGATATTTTTCTGCTAACTTTATATGTTTGTACACCCTCTAGAAAAGAAAGTATTTTAATAATTATCATGTTTATGTAAAATTACCTTTTTTTATGTATATTAATTATGCAAATAGTTATACCTTTAAAACTTTACCAGAATACTCTTCTGGCGAAATATTTAATGAAATTTTAGATCCACTCATAAGAAATATATCTAAAGTTTCTTGCTCGGACAGGCCATTTACGCTTTCTTGTTGAGCACTCAATAAGAATCCATTTAATATTTCCGAGTTATTGATGGCTATATTTTGTCCAATGGACTGAATATATTTCTCTAAAGCCAGCCGCCGTTCCTCTTGCTGTGTAGCAGTCAAAGGAAAAAATTTCTTTGGAGGAAATATAGGTAACAACATGTCCAGGTCCTTTGACAATTGTACGTGCAGATTGTATAGTTGTTTGTATCTTGCGGTACAATGAAATAATCCATTGATATGAATATTATATCCCTATAATTTCATGAGATATTATTACATAAATCTATAAATTAATTAATTATTTCTATAATAAATTTTTATTCTAGAAATAATTAAGCACACAATATATAATGCAATAAATAATAAACAATTATATCACTTACGATATACGTGTTCCCAGCACTATCTATAAATTCCTGAGTATCTGGTATGGAAAAGTGCATCTTGACAGTACAAGAATATATTGAAAAGATAAAAATATTATCATAAAATCACATTATCTGTGGCAAAATTTATTAACTTTGTGGTCCTCTTCAACATAGCAACATCTGTGAAGAAAAATAAAGGGTTAAACTAAAGAAAATATAATTTTCAAATTTTTCGATTTACTAGAATAAAATCTGTGACTAAAATTAACACGTGGGATGCAAGTCGCTGTACACTGAGTCATTATTCGTTAGGGAATGACGTTCCCGGATAAAGGCGATTCAATCCGCCCACCGGCCGAACGTGTCTTGTCTCCTTATTTTCTTAGAGAGGAACGACCCCGAGATCCGGATCGCGACGGAAAGAGATCGTAGAAAGCGATGTCCCAATAATCTTCCGAAGCTTCGGTGGAAGCCATGGGATATTCTTTCCCGAGCCGGAGTTCACATCAGCTAGTTCACATCGACATCCGTTACGGACTCACATTGTTGTGCGACTTTCGTCGTTTGCGGGACCTCATACGTGACAGCGGATCTAATCGGTCACTCACGCCCACTTGCGCGTTATGTTTCACGCGATTATTACTACTGACACGCATTTAAACCCCAGGACAGCTCGCGGCTGCTCCGCCGCGAGCGAGAAAATGTGTCATATGCGCTCGCAAGTTTGCGCGTGAATGACGCGCGTTCGCTTCGCACTGTTTCTGTTCGCAGCAATTTATAGCGTTCGAATTGCAGCGAATGCGGTTAGTGTGTCACACAAAGGAATGAACTCAATGAACCGATATAGTCGATAAATAGTAGCGAAAGACTCTTCTCATATCAACATATGAATTAAAAAAATGTATTAGGCAATGTGCAACGAGAATATTTTGCATTAGTTGGAATGCGCGTTTTTCGCGAAAAATATTGTCACAATTATTTTTGGTAAAATATATTAATATTAATAAATATCTTAAACCAACAATTAATTTTCAATGAAATTGTGACGAATGGCGATGTGTTAATTTTTATACCATACGAGCTCTTAATGCGTTTAAATTTAATTTATTTGTAGTGTAATAATTGTAGTAATAATTTAATGCTAATATTAAAAAATTATTAATGTTCAAACCGGATTTCTTTTTAAATCCTCAATTATGAATAACGAATATATTTAGATGCAATTGGTATAAAAAAATTACTTATTTTAAACATTAAAACCACTGAACAATAATTCATTTTTAATTCTAAAGTTACCTTATTATATAAAATTATAAAGAAAAAATTAAGGACAAGTTGATCGGAATTAGCAAGTGGCGGTGATGGAGGATATTATCAGAGCTCTTTTTTACCGATGGTCGACAATAGTGTTACCCGCTGGAAATATTTGTGGCTACATAGTTCCATGTTCATATAAAGGCTGGAGACACTAGTAAACGGGTTTCATTAAAAGCATGTTCTTCCTTCTGTTTGTCACTGTTTGCTGATATTTGCATCTTTTGTGAAAGAATTTAATGAGAGAAAACGTGGTTTTTTTATATACAAAATACGAAAAAGAAACTGCTGGCTGAAGACAATTGGTTTGATAAAATAGGTAATATAACGTTTGTATGAAAGAAATCTTGATATATGGAACTATGCTTGCGCTAAAAGATTATGGTAGCAGCGATGAAGGTAGTGAGACTGAAAACGTCGACTTCGCGTCCACGGTTTCCGGTGACAAATTCACGACTAATGTTCAAATTTGTTCGGCCCCGGAAGTCATACCTACTGTAAGTATTTACGTGCGTTCACTCCGTTTTTAATAGTTGTTTTTAAGGTTATGAATATTGGTAGTGAATGCTTGCCATTTGGTGACACAAGTCGACACAAGTAATGTTCTATCTTCGTTATTCGCTGAATACCAAGAAAGATAGAATATTTGTGTCAATTTTGGAAAGCATTCACTATTATTATCTGCATTGTATAAGTATTTTTACTTTTTTTGATGAAGAAGGAATAAACAGTCACTTATATCGATATTATTTAGGGAACAGAATTGTGTGTAAAACACATAGATCCGACTGCATCAGAAGTTACACATAATCCGAAGTATGAGGAACTTTTTGGACCTGAGATAGGACCAGAAAATCCATTTAAGACACAGCAGCAGCGCGCGGTGAAAAATATACTATCTGGATATGTAGAACGCGCGCATATAAGTGAATTTCAGTTTGAAAATCAGAGAAGGACATTTACCAGTTATGGTACGTATAATATACAATTGACGAGTAATATTTTTTTATCTCAACGAAATCTGGATTCTCGAAACTATGTTTACTCTATATTTTCTATAATCAAACAAAATATGTTTATTTATATCTGAGATATTTGATTGAAAGCTTAAATTAAATAAATTGAATGTTAAAATTTTAATTAATATGTCTTAAATTTTTGTTATTAGGATATGCACTTGATCCAACTGTAGATGGTAGTGCAGACGAAGGTAGAATTATGATTGGTGCAACAGAAGCTGCAGAAGAATCAGGTGGTAAGACTGTTTTCGAAAATACCATCCTGAGACCTTCGGACAAACGAAAGAGGCATAGAAACAATGATGCATCGGATATAGAAGGATTTTTGGGTCCTTGGGGTGGTTACATTGATGAGAAACGAGTAGTTAAGCCAAGCGATGAAGAAGCCGCTGAATTGGAAGAAATCTTAGCCAAACGAAATAAACGAGGAAAACAAACGGAGGAGAAACCACTTGAGGAGAAGACAGTATTACATAGTAATGTCTTTATGTATACCTCATATGTATTACAAATATATTAATGTATATATTAGTAACAAGTTATAAAGAGCTTTTAGAATTTAATTACCTAGTTTTATTAAGATAACATTTAATCAATATGAATATTGTTTTAAAATGTGTACTTATAATATTTAATTTACATTGCAGTCAAAGACAGTGTGGATTATCAGGGACGCTCATTCTTACATGCGCCTCAGGATGTTGGCGTGAATCTCAGATCAGAATCACCACCCGATCGTTGCTTCTTACCAAAGGCACAAATTCACACATGGGAAGGCCATACAAAAGGCATCTCGCAAATTCGATGGTTCCCACGTACAGCGCATTTATTATTGTCTTGCAGTATGGATTGTCGA
>NW_017305800.1:2695376-2703623 GCF_001594115.1 Trachymyrmex septentrionalis | reverse complement strand
TATTTATGTATAAAAATATCACTAATATGTCTTATTGCATAGTTGTGGGAAGTATATAAAGACAGAAGATGCGTTCGTACGTACTATGGACATCGACAAGCTGTACGAGATATAAGTTTTGATAATGATGGGAAGCGATTTTTATCAGCGGCTTATGATCGCTATGTAAAACTTTGGGACACAGAAACGGGAGCTTGTATTAGTCGCTTTACGAGTAGGAAAATTCCATATTGTGCCAAATTTAATCCTGATCCAGATAAACAGCATCTCTTTGTAGCTGGTACCAGTGATAAAAAGATTATTTGTGTAAGTAAAAAAATTAATTTATCGAAAACAGTGTATTAATAAAATTTAAGATTTCAATGATACGAAATGTATAAAAATGATCTTATTTATTCTTGATAATAAAAGTGCAACACCAAAACATAAAGCATTATTTAGTAACATATAATTTATTTAAATATTAATGATTTAATATCTGTTATAGTGGGATATACGATCTGGCGAAATAACACAAGAATATGATAGACACTTGGGTGCTGTGAATACCATCACATTTGTTGACGAAAATAGACGATTCGTTACAACCAGTGATGATAAAAGTCTCCGAGTTTGGGAATGGTATGAGTCCATTAATATGTGTAAAAAATTATTTCCGAAAAGTGGGTTGATCTATTATTAACAATAAATTCTCTTTTATAGGGACATTCCTGTGGATATGAAATACATAGCTGATCCATCCATGCATTCTATGCCGGCGGTAACACCGTCACGAAATCAAAAATGGCTCGCTTGTCAAAGCATGGATAATAAGATCGTTATATTCTCTGCGTTAAATAGATTCAAAATGAATCGAAAGAAGACCTTCACAGGGCATATGGTTGCGGGATATGCTTGCGGTTTAGACTTTTCACCAGATATGAGGTAATTTATTTATATTTAAAAAGTGCGCTTTTTTTAATGAAATAAATTTCTAATAATATTTATAGAACTTGATTATTTTTATAAGAAATAATTAAATTTTCAGTAGTATTATACGTATAGTATTCTCTTATTTCAGTTATTTGGTATCGGGCGATGCAGATGGTAAATGTTACATATGGGACTGGAAAACGACAAAATTATACAAAAAGTGGAAAGCGCACGATGGGGTGTGCATTGACGTATTGTGGCATCCACATGAGCCTTCTAGACTTGCTACCGCTGGCTGGGATGGTAAGATCAAGTATTGGGATTAAAATATTTCCAATGAGCTGTAAGTCACAGTTAAACAGCCTTGTCAACAATAGAGATATTTTGTATATTTGTAAATAAATAGATAATAATTATAGCAAAATATTTTTAAACATTAATTAATTGCTATTGACAATGCTTATAAATGTTGAATATATGAGTGCTCTTTTATATTATAGATTATACAAGTAACATTAAATTATTTTTCTAATCTAAAGAAAACTGCTCTCACTTCTTAATCCTTTCATCACCTATTCACTAATTTGATAATTCTATCGATAGTAAGTAGTTATTTGAGTAAAAAATTATTAAAAATCAATATTCAACGATTTTTAGTAAATATCTTGTTAACTATTGCGAAAATGATATTTGCAAAATGGTAGAGGACTTTCCGGGTCAGTTTAATCCGCTCTACCTATCGACGAGCGTTGTCGGCAGAATTATCAAACAGCCTGTATAATCAGAATATATTGTAAATATTGAGTTAGGGAAAAAGTCTCTTTACAAGTTGGTAAAAAGACCTTTCCCCATCAATATCTTTGTTAAAAATGATCAAAATTTAAATTTAAAAAAAGGGTTTTAAAACTTGAAATCTCTACTTTTGAATGATTACTATATTTTTTGAATTTATGCGAGTTTTGTCATTTTTACATATAGAAAACCTACGAGCTGAAAAAAATGAAAAATTTTCTTTTCACTTTGTAGTGTGCTCAAAAAAATTTGAGCAAATTTTCAACTCTATCGTGAAAGGTTGAAGCTTTCCCTACAAAATCGTTTTTTAAAAATGTTCCTACAATTTTTTGTTCCTGAGTTACTCGCGGATTAAGTAAAGAGGAACATTCAGACTTATTGCTCGTAACTCCATTAAAAATCATCGTACCACAATTAAAAATACAGATTCTTAAAGCTGAAACGTTGCTCTATTAAGTGTAATTGCTAATTTAAAAAAAATAGAATATATGTGTTGCTAAAAAAATGTTTATCAACTTGTAAGGGAACTTTTTCCCTAATTTAATACATGTAATTAAGTTTGATTATTTCGGTAAAAGACTCATTGCTACATGACCATTTATTGCGACGACATGTATAACGCACAATATTGAATCCCGTTATCTAGTTACACGAATATACCTACTATTACTTATTTAATATATCGATTGTCTCCAACCCTCTCCAATATCAAGTTAGCAACCCGTGTTTCGTGGGATGTGGCATGAAAAATCAATAGAGCCAGCGTCAGGGTATATCGTACGCAGTACGCTTGTGCAGTCACTCCCATATTTTAGCTCCGGTTGGAAACGCGAAACGAACGTATCGCCGAGAATCCTTCTCACCGTCTTCCGTGCCAGACACAGCATCCCGCCGATGAAATCGCTCGTGAATTGTATGCGTTATGCAAACGCCAAGTATTTTCTTCAAGACTGCAGGTAGAAGTAGTGTCCATTACATGCAATAAAGTGGAAGGTAAGTTTCCCGTTTACATCTACACCGTATGTATGCGTCGCAAATCCAGCGTTCATGCGTTTATTAAAATTTCATTTTAATAAATATTAATAAAGAAAAAAATTCTTGATTAAAAAATGGATATTCCTCATATTTAAAATATTGAAGTAATATATATCTTCTCTTTGTTGAATTGTTTTTTTGTTTTAATATTACGCGAATAAATTAGATGAAATAATGGCTGCGTTCAACAGAGAAAGCAGCTTTGGATTGTTGTAAAATTTTTTAATATTGAAAAATCTTGCCCAGTTCCTTACTGAATCTAAATATATAAATTAAATCATATAAGGAATTTTATAACAGTTATTGCTTTCTCTGCTGAGCGCGACTAAAATTTTTTTATGAAGAGCTTAAATTTCAAAGTAAATAGATATTTTCCTATACTTCATCAGTATAGGAAAAGTATTCTTAAAGAATGGACGGACCCGGATTAGGATACTCGTATCATCTTCCATCTGCTGGTTGGAATCTCAAAGTCAGAAACGCATTGTCGCAGTTTAGTGACCTTTTTAGCGAATTTAACAAATACATTGCGCCGGCTTATCATCATGATCGCTGCGAAAGGTACGTGATCTCTGATGGAAAATCGCTTAAGAAACGGAGATTCAATAATAATAAGAAATTACGATATAAAAATTGTTTCATTAAATAATAATTTTGCTGAAAGTATCTCAATTCTAATCCATTCCTTTTCTCTTCTATTAATAAATGAGTATAGAGGAATTATAGAAAAAAAGTGTACAGACTTTTTAAAATTGATCTGACAATTTTATAACATTTGTATTTATACGGGGTGTTTCTAAATAACAAACACCAATTATGTAGCCCTATTCCTGATTAAAAATTGAGTCGAAAAGTTCTCTACAATTTTACAATTTTCATAATGATTAACGAAATATTATAGTGAATTCGGCAGACTGCGGACTTTTTCAATGCCACTGAATGCGAACTTTTTCAATGCCACGCATTCAGCTTGTGCGCACTGTATCAGTGCAATAGGATTGTTGTATTCAGCAAATCAAAACTAACCCAGTGTAGTGCTGAATTTATATTCATCGAGCCAACCAATGAACTGAACGAGTTCACGAAATGTTGCATTGACGTTTCTAACAGTGCAATTTGGCATAGCGCTAAAGTGGTTCTGCATCTGCATCATGTCAGGGCAGCACTAGGAGAGTCAGTACATGTGTGCCGAATTCGCCATTAGTTTTTAAAGATTGCCGAATAAGCGCGTATCCGGCTGCTCAATTATTAACTATCATGAAAATTGCAAAATGGTAAAGGACTTAATTTCAATTCAATTTTTGATCATATAGCATTACGTGATTCGACAATTCCCTAATAGCACAGATCTTCAAGGGACGTTCCGAAGAACATTCAGAGAATATCTCTATGTTCTAATAACGTTCGCCAGAATGTCCCTCGAATAAAGTGTACTATTAGGGTTGCTTCTTATTAATAGCGCTATATTATGATTGGTGTCCGCTATTTAAAAAACACTCTATATATATATAAAAGATAGAATATGCTCTTTTTATTATTAATAAATAATAAATATATTCCCTGTTAATTTGTGTGAATTTGTATGCACATAATAACAATTTGTATGTATCAGTATATTGTTAATTTAAACTGTCATACATTTGATCCCTAGATCCGTGCAGATGCGTTTGTACTCGATGCATAAAAGAGAATTTGTCATGGTATTTGTTGCCTTTTTTGCGTGTTTCGGATTGGCAATTTTTATCGGCCTCGCCGGTGAGTATTACCGCAATAATTTACCACTTACTTCGAAGTAAAAAAAAAATCGACAGCACTACTGTCATTAACCTCATCAAATATACTGAGAAATATCGTTGTATTAATGTTTTTAAAGGACCGCCTATAACGTCGACTAGCGAACAGAAAGCACATTTGAACGGTAGCGAAATGGCCACTGGTCCATTCATCATGAAGACACCTTTATTGTCCACGTATAGCCAGCAATTATGGGTGATTGCCAAGTTATCGACATCGAATAATGATGGTACTGTGTAATTTCTAATCATTAGAACTAATATAGAGAAAAGCATTTATGGAACGTAAAATTCGTTAGACAGTAAGGTATTTATTTCTTTATTTAGATGTTATGATGATCATTTTCGGTAACAATTGAAAAATAATCTTTTCTTTTATATAAATGTATTCAGTAAAAAATAAAATATAAATTAAAGAAACAAATTTCTTCATTTTTTTAATATTAAAGTTCTTAGGACTATGATTGAAATAAGAAAAATCCAGATATGCATATATCTGTATTTTAATTTTTAGATCATTTATTTTATTTATATTTGTTCTATCTTTATTTTACAATTTTGTTATTCTTGAATGTTATTTATGAGTGGATAATTTGTAGATGAGAGGTACGATAAAGGATTTCAAGTTAGTGTCTCCATAGATGGTATCACTGCTGATCGCAAGCTCGTGTCCGTACTACCTCCAGAAGCTGGACATAATCGGTAAAGATGCAATAAAAATTGCATTCCCGAAATTTTAATTTAATTTAAAACATAAAATGAGATTAATTAAAGTAATTAATAAAAAAGATTCTTTAGCTATACATTTATTGCTTTAATAATAGACAATTAATAAAAGCTATTAAAAAATAGAGTTTATATTACATTATTAAGTGAAATGCATAAATTAATGCAAATAAATTTCTCGTGATCCAGTAACAATATACGAAATTACGACTGCTATTGTTTTCTAGAACCAGACATTTGAAGTGCGAAAGGCAATCCTGCGAGGAATTAGTTGTCGCCCACCTAGGATTTCTCGATTATAGCTATTATATAATTACTGTCCGCTTCCATGGACTCGAGAGCTTCCATCAACGATACACGATACGAGAACTCACATTCTACGTCAGTAAGCACTGCATGAAATGATCACATTCGTTTGGATATGACAATTCCGAGATTCGAGTGCCTCGATCTTTTCTTTACCTTTTCTCCTATTTTCTCCTGTTCACAGTTTAAGAACTACAATCCAGCATTCACGCAAATAGAAATCTGGTTCCGACTGATCTTCTTGTTGACCACGTTTGGAGTAATGGTAATCCGTGACTATGATAATGATGTAAAAGATAGATTAAAACGAGTCGAAGGTTTATTTATTTCTGCAAAATTGAACAAACGATAGATTAGATGATTGATCGAAATTAAAGATTAGTTTTAAAACGACGCGTAATTTTATTTCTATTATATTATTTTAGGAGTAAATATTATAAAACATAAAAAAATTTAACTCATTGTATCGTGTCGGTTTCAACAAATTGAATATAATAAATATATTTTGCTTAATTAACTTATTCCTAATCTCTGCGATTTTGATGACCGGAAATTTTCTCTCTATTGCTTTTTAATTTGACTCGTTTTTTTTTTCCGCGAATATCTAGAGCCTGTTCTAGAAAACGAAAGGAAAAATGTATTGCTTTCAGTGCTGGTTCGGCCATTCGCTTAGAAAGTATCCACTGCACGATTGGTCGATAGAGCAAAAATGGATCTCTATACTTCTTCCATTACTGATTCTGTATAATAGTAAGTTTTCCAGATTCAGATATTTTTTATCAGTATACATGTATCGACGTTTTATTGAATTTATATTAAACGTTTTATCGACTTTTTATTAAAGATCCACTATTTCCTATGACGTTCTTGGTGAATTCCTGGGTACCCGGAATGCTGGATGCAATCCTGCAAACAACTTTCTTGTGCGCTATCCTTATGTTCTGGCTTTGTGTCTATCATGGCCTTAGACAGGTACTGATATCGTAAAAATATTGATTGATAATTTTAATGACAAGATTATGATGATGAGAAAATTAGTTGATTAATTCATTATACATTATTTATCTATTATACTAATAAAGTATTAACATTTGAAATCACATTTTTGTTAAAGAAATAAAATAAAAGAATATGCTTTTTATTTTTAATATTAATATAATTTATTTTAAATTGCAGATCTTATGTCTTATATTCTGTTATCTTATAGTTTTACAATTAATTAATTTGTTTAGAACGAGAGACGGCTCATCACGTTTTATTTGCCGAAGCTCTTAGTTGTTGGTATGTTATGGGGTGCGGCATTAACTCTCGCTACGTGGCTCCGTTGCACCGAGTTGGAGGACCCCACTTATAATTATGTTCTCGATACATCGAATTATTACGTAAGTTGAATATGCTTATTATAATAATATAAATTATTACAATAGAACATTAATTCATTTATAGATCTTTACAATACATTACTAAAAATATACTAACGTTTATTATGTTAATGTATAAAAATGCCTTCTTATTTCCTTTATCCTTTTTTGATAAACACATAGGTAATCGAATTTTTTTCATTCTTAAAAATTTAAGAATTAATTTAAAAAACAATGCACCAAGTTTTTCCTTACGATCTCAGCAACGCTGACAATTCGAATTGTAAGGCCAATTGCATACCTTAAGATATGGGTCAAAATGTAATCCGGTAGGACACATTTGCAATCGAAGCATTCCCCAATTACACTGATAGAATCGATCACACAAAAAGGGATGTGGCAGTAACAGCGGAGCCGAATAATGAATTGGACATTGTGGAAATGGCCGTGGGCAAACGATTCTGGATGAATTACAACCGCCTTGCCAGGGCCAGGTGCACACCTGGAGATCTGAGTTGAAATGCATTCCTTCTGGACACCTGAAGAGCATTGGCTTACCCCAGTTGCATTTGTAGAACTGAAATTATAAAATTATATTCTCTATATACGAGAGAATCCAATACTCGGAATGTCACAGATAAATCTCTATAGTCTATATAATCAAGAGAAAAGAGCGAACTAAATTTGTAAAAGATATTAAAACATTGATAGTATAATACAATAAAAAAATGAGACACAATCGATTTTTTACAATTCATTTTGTTCTTTTTCGCGAGAAAATTTACCATGCTACAGTTAGTTGAATGAGGTAGCAATACTGGATGTTCATCATATGAGAAATCAGAGCACGGATTTTTCTCTTCCATTTTAGTTGTGCTTATGTTTTTCATGACATTGATCTTGAGCTTCACTTCGCATAACGTTCTGGCGTCAGGGTCATTCTCATGCATCTGGTAACCCCGATCACGATTTTCGTGATTTGTCGAATCTTTCGGCGGACACAAGAGTTGCATTGTGCAGCTTATTTGCAGTGGCTTTGACTTGCTGTATTTCTCAATGTCTTTTTGTAATTCCATCGGACATTCGACGATTGTGTACAATCCGCTGATCTTTAGCGAAGTTTGTAGTATAATAATGCCAATCGCTAATTGAGTAAACAGTTGTTTATTTGTTAATACAAATAACTCAACTTGTTAATCAAACAATTAAGTAATATATATTAACAGTAATATAAATTAGTTCTCTTCATTTTGAGAAAGAAAAGAAATTCTAAGCAATTACTGAATGTAAAATATTTCGCTATTTTACTTTAATATCTTTTT
>NW_017305800.1:2690995-2695276 GCF_001594115.1 Trachymyrmex septentrionalis | reverse complement strand
ATGTCTAAATAATAGCATAAATTATAATATATTATATAATATTTTATTTTTAATTAACTTTTATATATTAAGATTAAAAAATTTATTGGTTTAAAGTATCTTTCATCAAAGAAAAAATTGAAAAAGAGTTAAGGATGAATACTCACTGAATTGCCTCATGTTTACAGATGTGTGTGTGTGGATAAGCCAAAGATAATTTTACTGTAATTGTTATCAAACACTTATTGTTACGTTTATTGCAACTTGCAACTCTTTTCTTCTTGCACGCACAGATTCGATTGCAGTTCGATACTGATAATTTCTCAACAGTCAGTAGTTGTCATGTTATACTTCAAGATTACCGGTTCTTGATCTTTATTTGGCATCGTATTGAAAGTGGTATAGAGATCGAAACTAGTCTCTATTGAAGAAGAGCGATAAAAAGATGTGATATCGCGATAGAGAAACGATCGATATACGATCACTTATAATAAAAAAGATATATAAAAGATGTGTTAAATCTGTACTTCTTAATATATACTTCTGTTTCCAGGGCTTCAAGGTATTCTTCTTCACGGTGGGTGGTTTGTACATCGCGTATCTGTTGCTTCTTATATTAAGGGCATACAGCGAACTACGATCTATGCCATACTTCGGTAAGCATATTTCTTAATTACGTAAATTTACTAATAGAACACACGATATTATTTGGGCGGTACACATACAATAGTTGAAAAAGCAACTGTTGAAGATTCTTATTATATATTCTTAAGATTATACACTTAATTCCAGCGAGGAATTAAGAACCAATCATATTAGAGAATTTTACAATAGTTGTAAAGCTGCTTTTTGTGCTGAATACAGCCTTTTTTTTGTCTAATGTTTATGAGCAAAGTATGTGATCACTAATTACTAACATTGACGTGCAATTCGCGGAATTTAAATATAATTGTAATCTAATTAGCCAATTTTTAATCAATATATATGTCTCAAAAATTATCGTTCGGACAAATGAATATTTTTGTATTATTTTTTCGAGAATTGTCTTACTGTGGTATTTTAATTTGCAAATTTTGGGACATCTTGTTTTTATATAGGTAATATAAATAATATTTCAAAATAAATTTTATTACATCATAGGATAAATTGTTTACTAGATTCTCATAAACAGCTCATTTAAACATTTCGTATGAGTCTCTGAAGCATTTGAACAAGTGTCTCTGAAAATGTGCGAAACATCTGAACTTTTGCGCAGCTATAACTCGTAAACTATCAATGTTAGAAAAAAGTTCGAAACAAAAAAATTGTAGAAAATTTTCTCCTCTATAACTTTGCTCATACTTATTTTTGCGGTAGGCTCAATAGAAAAAGAATTATTCCCGAAAAACTGATTTCCGCCGCCATTTTTGCAAAAAGGAGGAAATTTGCACACACCTAGGAGGTCGAAAACTTGGAATTAGCATTAAGGCCTCGACTCCTATAACATATTAAAAAAAATCACGTGACACTCATTCCATGCAGCAAAAAATGCCACAGATTTGACTGGACTAATTACATTTTCGAATAATCTACAATTACTTAAGCGTACGATTCATTTTGCAGATTTACGTCTGCGATTTTTGACATTGCTTGCCGCGGTGGTCGCCGGCGTCTGCAGTTTGGTCACTGCACGTCAATTCGGAGCTGGTGTATTAGAAGATAGCTTCGCTTCTCGCCTCTCCACTTATTACCGCACATCCGCGCAGTTTATGGCTCTTTATGGTCTTCTTAATTTTTATTTGTACACCATGGCATACGTTTACGCACCTGCATTGCAGCAGGTTTATGGACAACGTGAGTATTTATGAAGAAACAATTATTGCACTTCATGCATCTAATCTTCGATATAAGATTTACTTATTGACAGCATTAAAAATTTTACGAAATAAGATAAAGATACTAACAAGAAGACTTTATGACGTGATACCAATGATTTCAACGAAACTCGTTGTAGCGATAGATACTCATGAGTGTCATTGGATAAAAGGATAATAGTCACTACTCAAGCGTTTCGAGAAAAATCAAAGTTGAACATTTCGAGCGCCTAATAAGCCAGTTCAGTAGATCGTTTGATCGAAGAGCTCGTAACTAAATACTTCTAATGAATAAAACACATTTTACATTTCGTTGGATGCATTTTTGCACTAAATGAACGAATTTGACAGAAAAACGGAAGTCGCTCTATCCCGCGGAATCGAGATATTAATTGTTAAAGTTGACAGATATTCAGATTAAGAAATCTATCACATCAAGGATATTGAGAATTACACAAATTATACTGTTTTATAAATACAAATTCTCTACTTTAAAAACAAATTCTCTGTTTTAAAAATACAAATTCTTTGCTTTAGAAATACAAATTTTCTTCTTTAACACACAAATTATTTTTTATATAATCTTTGAAATTTTCAACTTTGATTTTATCGCAAACTTGAATAGTGACTATTATTGTTTTACCTAGTAACACTCGACGTAAATACCTATTGCTACAACAAGTTTCGTTAAAATTGATTGGTATCACATCATAAAGTCTCCTTGTAAGAATCAGAAAGAAACTAAAAAATATAAAAAATTTTAAGTAACATTTATTTATTGAATAAAAAGAGTATGAAGATTTATTCTGTACCTACATCACTAATGTTATTTATAAAAATGAGACTTGTAACGTTTTTTATTATAATTGGCCTCATTACTGATTTTTTTTTCTCCAACTGTCCTCAATTATGAGGTATAATTATAAAAAAGAGTAATTATAAAAAGATTTTATAGATATATAATAATTTTCTTTTGTAATTTTTTTGTTTCTTGTATATTACACTTATAACTTCGTTAATTCAAATCTTGAAATCGTTAATTCAAATATTGAAATTATATTATTCGTATTATGAACATAATTTCTTTGTTACATTTATTACAGATTCATCGATAACGAAAGATAGCCCTGCGTTCTCGATGTTCAATGATTCGGAAGAGGAAGTAATATACGGATCGGACGAGGACAGTCGGCGACCGTTAACTCGCACTCTACGAAACGCAGAGGACAGTGACTAAGGGCCTTAACAAAATTTCATATTTTATGCTAATCATTATCGAAAGATAAATCGTTACATAAAAAAGTCATCGAGAAGACTTTCGATTTATATTTCTATTCTGATTCGTAATCATACTGCCATCATATTAAAAGTTGGAAAAACAAACTAAAAAGTCATGTAAGTAGCTTGTTGATCAAATGTTAATTGTAAACAAAGACTTTATGTCATGCTAATGCAGACTCTAAAGAAGAGATGCATATTGTACATAAACTGTGAGTATATAATACTAACATGAATTTATTAAGATTGGGAAGTAACGCGTTACTTGTTTCTATTACTCAACAAAGAGGATACATATTACATTATTATATTGAAATGGATTCAGATTTTCAGAAGTACGCATTTGCGAACGTTGAAATGAATCCTTTTCAATCCCAATGCATGTTTATTCATTTATAGGAATTGCGTAATAGCACATTTTTATGCTTTTCAATTTAAAAAAATTTCAGTTCTATGAATATATTGTGAATAATATTGCTCAATTCAAAATTCTGAATACAAAATGCAGTATTCTAATTCAATTGACTAAAACAAAAAGTAAAAATGGACCGTTCTCGTTTACTAAGTTATCATTTACTATTTCTTTTTGGTAACGATCGTTGCTTTTTTCTGTCTATAACGGTAACGATAATAGGGTAACGACAATAGTTTTTGCAATAACGTGAATCTAGATACGCTAAAATGTGAACGCTAAAATCACATTATCTTTTTTTTTAAGTAGTTGCTAATAAGAAGATAATCTGACTTTAGTTAGTGTTCACTGTATCTGAATATGGTATTGTAAAAACTCCTTAATGTCGTTACATTTTTACCTAATTCATACCTAACGCTAAATTTAGTAAGCTGTTACCTTTATCGCTATCAATGCCTTATTATCTTTATAACTATTCAATTGATTGCATTATTCTTATATACAATATAATTGGAGTTAAAAAAATTTTATAATAGAAATTTAAATATCAAAAAATGTTTTATACTTCGCATCTTAGACAGCATTTCGATAATCACTGTCAATATTGAAAATCTGTAGTCTACAGATAATGTGAACTATAAATTTTCAGTATTAGTGTAGTGAATATTGGAATGTACTTTTAATAATAATTTAATAATATTGATGTTTAAAAGCAATGTTTAATAAAAATTGTTAATCAAATTAATGTTTATAAATTAG
>NW_017305800.1:2669312-2690895 GCF_001594115.1 Trachymyrmex septentrionalis | reverse complement strand
ATATAAAGAATTATTGAAGATTTATTGAAAATAAATTTAATGAAAAGAAAAGCTTACTATAAGACTAGCTTAAATTTTTAATTTTAATATTAACTTTCACAATTAATATTGATTATTAAATAACGTAATTTTTTAAATTTAATATCTTACTTTAACGTACATTACAAAGTAAAGAAAAAGTAACGAATTGTTATTTTCTAAGTCCTAAGTAATAGTAACATGTTTTTAAAATTAGTAACAAGTAACAGTAATCAATTACTTTTTATAAAATAGTAACGGTAATAGTAACGCGTTACTTTTATGAAGTAACGTTCGCAACCTCTGGAATTTATGTATCGCATTATACAAAAAAGTAACATAAGAATTGATTTAATGAGGAAAACACAGATGAAATGATAGGAGTAAAAAAAAGGAAAAAGAAAAAATTTTACAAATTTACAAAATGTTAAATGTTGAAGAAAAATGTAAGATAAAATTTCTATTGATTTGTTTTGATTTATATTTTTATGACAAAATTTTAAGTGAGGCAAAATTTTACAAATGAATAAGATAGTTAAACATGACAAAATTTTATGTTTTGCAATATTAAATTTTATGTATTAGTTCATTTATAATTCTAAAACTATACAGAGAAGTTATTCGCAGGTTATATTCGTGTCCATTTTTGTCGAACTCTTAGTGAAGATATTATGTATATCTTAATTGTTGTGCTTGTTTTGCGGTAAGACTTGTTTTAGGAGTCCTGTTTGTAGATACTCTTTGTCAGAGGTAAATATTTTACAAAATTTTGTTAACACAAATTGATTGTTGACTGTTTTTATGTTGGGTGATAGTGTGACTCAGCATGTAAATATCTTTACAGCAACATTGCAGCAATTTACATTGAAAGATCGCAATATTTTATAAAATATTGCTGTATAATATTGTATCAATATTTCTATGCCCGTTAAAATAAAAAATATTGCTGCAATATTCTACGATATATATTGTTGCAATATTTTAATCCAGTTTTATTAATATTTTATTAATATTTTAATATTACTGCTTAACATCACATTTCAAGATACATACAATAAAGTTATAATCAAAAAATACTCAGAGGCCTAGAAAGCACATTTGAAAGAGCTTGGAAATTTCTAAACTTGCTAACTCATTTTGCATACGCCTTCTTATAAACTTTTTATAGATTTTCTGAACGTTTTCTTTTTACGAGGAGCGCGTCCATGTCGTGGTGAAGCTCGCGTATTTATGTCTTAAATATAATATGCAACAATATATTTCAATATTTCCCAAGATGTTTTTTAGTGGTAAACATTTAGGAACGGGAGTCTTCCATTTCTTTCTATATTTTGAATAAGGAGGATATTGAGATGTTGAGGAAAATTTTACTGGAAATGCTTTTGTTACGTCCAAACTCTGACTAGCTGTGTGGTTAAGTAGAGTGAGAAGGAATGTGAAGGAGAGAGTATGGAAGGATATTGAATAGATGCCCTCGCAGGTGCACGCATAAAACCGAGTTCTATTAAGGCACCATAATATGAATATTCGCATCCGCAATTTTTAGTTTTTTCTTTCTCTTTTGCTCCTTTTCTGAATCCCTTGCTCTCTCCATTCCACCATTAAACTAAGAAGATTGAAAAGAGAAGAGAGTAGGTTGAAGAGAGAACAAAGAGTGGGGAAAGGACTAGAAATGGCGGATGCAAATACCTATATTATAGTGCTCTAGTTCTATAAATCGAACGCACCTTTTATTGTTCTGGAAAATGGGTTAACGCCCGTAAAAGGAACATTATGACTGATATAGAAGAGGAGGTGGGAGCTGATCTAAAAAAGAAGGGGGAGGGAATTCTTCAATTGTAGGAGGAAAGAATTAGGATCTCTCGGATTGCAGGGTCAAGGACAGACGGAGTGGATAGGTCGAGTGGTTGTATTTTTTCGATAGAAATAGGATGATAATGATATGACAGTCCCAATATATGGGAACGACTTCTTAACTCTGCGTGGAGTTATTCTGCCTGAAATTTCAATACGCGGCACGCGCCTCATGGGTACTTTGATTGATTCACGTGACACACGTGTCACGCGGTGTCGGCATGACAGGAATCATACTACGCCTGATAAGTTTCTCGCTAGGAATATCCGCAATTAATTAATAGAAATATCTTAGATAGACGATGTGAGATTAAATAATAAAAATAATTCAGCGCAAAACGAAAAGACAAAAAAAAAGAAAGTAAAATTATATTTCTACGGAGGGCAGGACGTAACAATTTACTTTAATCTAATTAATATTAATTTAATTTTATTATAAAAATGTTACCTTTTTTTCTCTAGGGAATTAATGCGATATTCTATGCGATATTTATTGGATCTTTGTCAAACTTTTTGTATATTAACTCTAAGAGGAACTTTTATTTTTTTCTTGTACCTTAAATGTTCATGTTTATTGTTGTGTTGCCTTTGTCGACTAAAAGTATGTTATGACGTCTATATTTTTTTCAATTTTTTTATTTGTAAAAGAAACATTTCAGTAAAGAGAAGATCATTAAGGAAACGGATGATATCTGACGGATGATATCTAGAATGTCCGATAGTATCGATTCAGGATTCAGCTGGTCGTATTAGATTTTTCTTCTTGATTGTATTGGCATTCTAGTAATATGTATTTGGACACGGAAATAACTTGCAAAACGCTTGTCTTCTATATAGAATCCCATTATATAGTTCCCATATAAGTGGAAGTTTCGAAAGTATTTTAAAGTTATTTTATAGTATTTGAAAGTTTATTAGGTATTGGAAAAAGTTCATGCGTTTTTTTTCATAATGGAGTCGGATTTTAGTCAGTAAATACAATATGTAAAGTTTAATGTATGAAAACATCAGTAGAAATTATATTTTTGTCTTATATCGATATACATGATGCGCAGTTCTCAATTATTGTTATAATATTTCATTGTTTGTATGGTAAAGATAGAGAAGCAAAAAGTTAAAAATTCGTACTTTCATATTGTACTATGAGTTTAAACTTGAGAAAAGAAACCTGATTAGTGCAGCAAAACGCATTTATACTTGTAGTACGTATATAGAAGATTAAGAACATCCATCTGCGTTGAAAAGATGATGATATGAATATATATACGTTCAAACCCATAAGATGTGCAGATATCGCACAAATACTCCAATGTGATAAATCTACGGCTAGAAAAAGACTTTTATTTGTTTTTTATTCATTTGATTTTCGTAAAATATTGAATTTTTATCTAAAAATCCGCACAAATTTTTTCCGATACTTAATATTTATTTATTTTGACATTTATATTTTTTACATTAAATTACAAATGTACTTTTTGCGATGTACTTATATATACATAAGCAAAAAATGATAAAGATTATTAGAAATCCAACTATTATTTTTAAATACTTAAGACATTAAGATAGTTTTTATACGAAATGTATTTAAGGGGTCTAACTATTCTGAGGATCTAAAATAAGCATAAATTTAAGATTTTTTTTAAAAGTTATATAGTTATTGCATAAGAATTAATTAATATTTTATGAGTATGGTAAACAATATTTAATATAAAATTTGCAAATTTGTAATTTATATTACAATTTTGCAAATTTTTAAAGAGATTGATCAAAAAGTTAAAGCTGTGGAATAATTTCCGCAAAGAAAGAGAGAGAGAGAAAGAGAGAGAGAGCACTTTTGCTGCGGTAAAATAAGACGGTAAGTGTAAGACTTCTGGAGACAGAGATGATCCCAAATCTAAAGTAAAAGATTTTCTAAAAAGATGTAATATCTATTGTTTAGCGTAGGAATTTTTTCTGTTGAAAAATATGGAAAGTAACTTGATTTGGAAAAAGAAAATTTTTTGGCCTTAAAAAATATATATATATATAGATACACTTAAAATATTTGTTATAAGTAAATGGATTAACAATCGAAAAAATCATACGTTGCACGATAGATAATCTTCTTAAAAATATTCCTGCCAGAAATGAAATCAATCGGATATTAGTTTTGAAGAAAAATTTATATTCGTCTTAAAATATATGATTCCGAAAAGAATGCAAAAGGAGATTCAAAACGATTTAAAAAAAAAAAAAAAGATCTTATCTTTAATCTGCTATGCCAGGATTATATTCTTAAAAATTCAAAGTTTAAAAAAAATGGAAAGAACCTTGGCGAAAATTTTTTTCATAATTTTGATACGAATTGGAACATTTTTCAGAAATACTCAAAAATATTCGGAAAGTTTAAATCTACATCTTCTCTCAGAATTTTTCATACGAGTAAACTCTGAAATATTCTGAAATTTCTTATCATATAATTTAAAAAAACATATTTTTAAATTTTTTAAATTTTACATTTCATCAGAAATTATACTTACAAAAAATTTTAGAAATCTTATAATATTTTATAATTAACATATATGAAAAATTCTGAGAGATGTAGATTTTCTAAAAAATATTCCAATTCGTATATAAAATGTGAGAAAGTTATAAAATTGTATAGAAATTCTGAAAAGTATGAAAAAATATGAGAAAAATTTTCACCAGGGAAGAATCGATTTTTTTTTTAATTTCAGGGTCAGATCTCTGTTTGATACATATGACAAGTTTAACACAAATAATAAATAGTATCTTTACAAATTACAATAAAATGTTATTATTATTAGGTAAAAAATATGCGCATAAGAATATGGACATAAATACGTGTGTGTTTTATACTTGCAAATCCATTATATTTAAACAGATTTATAAGGAAAAGATTTTTATGAATTTGCAATATTACACAACTATTTTATTAATAATAATTATCGTTTTTCAGTTTTTTGACTATGACAAAAATGTATCATGTAAATAAATATTTGTAAAAAAAAGATGTATAATACTATGCATTAATGACAGTTGTTTGTTATATTGTTCACATGTCTAAACAACACTTGCTATATATTTAATAAAGAAATCTTACAAATCTCACTGGAATATTTATTATATCATTGTTAAACTATTTGCATTTATAACCTTTAAACCAATATTCTTATCATCCTATCTTACTTCTTAATTTTTGTAATCCTGTTTCTTCCCAATCTCATACCAAGCTACAAACAAAATGTAGAATTTCGCAAAAGCAGAATAAAAGAACAGAAAAGTAAAAATTTTATAAAATCTTAATATCTCAAGAAAATAATAAAACTTTATTTCCGAAGAAATAATTTTTGTATCACATTGAAATATATCTATTATTAAATAAATTTTATAAATTTTAAATAATAATAAACTATAATTATATTATATATTACTGCATACTATAACACGAATCTTTAATGCTCAAACTTTTCACTTGAAAAAAATAGTACTCGAATTCTTTTTTAAAAAGTTTAACTGAAGACTCAATTTAATCATTTAAGACTTTTCATTTTCTAGTTGCATGCGTATTTAATTTTTTAAATAACTTCTTCTATTCTAGTCGCAACTCTGGATCCATCATTTGAACTTTCAAAAACACCATATCGAAAAATCGTCGCTTCAACAAAAATTTTAAGTCTTTTATCTCAAAAATTGAAATGGATAAGCTCCTTTTTGACAGAAACGTCCTACACACACGCGCCCACGCACAAAATATAGTATTGATATTTCAGACAATGTTAATATGACATAATGGGGAATAGGAATAAAACTCACATACTTTTGCCATTCAATGTATGGTTTTATATCATAATGTTATTACAGAAATGGTATTTCATAATTAATTAAAAGTAATAGTAGTTTTATTGGTAAATCACTCGCGCGCGCGCGCACGGGTGCGCCGACGAATTGACTTTATCGCTTTCGAAACGTCGGCGTTCACATCAATCGACGCGCACACACGGTTTCTTTTCCATTTTTTTTTTTGTTCAATTACATTTTTTTGCATCAAATCTTCCCTTTTTTCACCATTATCATTATCATCATACATAATGGAAAAAAATGTTACATTTGTACAGCCATCATATACATGTTACATTTAGAATACCGTTAATCCATTATCCACTTTTTTATCTCGTTAAATGTGTGTATAGAGAGTGTCATGTGTTTCCTTTCCTTTTTCTTTCGGCATGTGTATGTATCTTGGTATATGTATGGGGATGTGAATAGATGCTTTTGTGTATGTTTGTTGTGTGTGTGTGTGTGTGGATATGCCTACTTAATGAGTGAAAAATGCTATTTAGTATCAACACAAACTACCAGTACGGCTGTCTGCATCGTATCGCTAGGAGGTAGATCCTCGGAGAAATTTCCGTGAAATTCGGTATTACATTTTTGTATCTATGTACACGTATGTACGTTCAATACATCGAAATGGGAAATATGAAAAATCACTTTCGCAATACGGAAATTGCGACTAATATCCTCGACCTCCCGCTAGCAATATAGATCGCCCTACGTGTAATTTGTATCAAATTTATAAAATGTGGCGGAGAGAGAAAGAGAGAGAGATATGACAATAAATAAGATCTAAAAGTAGGTAGATATTTTCCGCTGCGTATAAAAAAAGAAACAAAACTCAAGCAAGACGAAAGCAATACATGTGTGTAATTATTTGTAAATGATTAATCAATACAATAATCACTGCATCTACTTAGTCGTAATACGTAGCCATTTGCAGAGAACAAATAGTATTTATCGCTATAATCAAGTATATGTATAACCTTTCTTAATTGATTATTTATAACTTTATTTACTTCATTATTTCAATGCGCGGCGGACCGCTACCGAGACAGTTCTAAGATAATAACTCGATAGATGTCTAAATCCTCAATGTTTTGTGTGTTTGTGTGTGTGTGTGTGTATAAGTGTATAAAATGCAGTTACATTGTCGCGACATTTTTTTTAACACGAGGAAAGGGCGAGAGAGAGAAAAAAATAAATTAAATCAATTAAAATTAGAGGGATGCTCGCTTCTGCGTGGAAAAACTTTTGCAATTAAATTGCTAAAAGGAATGAGGTCGAAATGCAAATATATAAAACGTTTTAGTCGATGGATAATCATAAAACAAAACGAACGAAATCGGTTTATTAACGATTCGTGACAATGGATTCGCAGCCGATTATTACGAAAATAAAGAAAGTAACGCTCTTAATAACTGATTGGAATATCGCGGAGTTTTTTCGGCTCGTGATATTGAATAAACATATTCAATATTACGAGCCGATGCTATACGTCTGAAAAAAACTGGCACTTAATAATAAGACGTTCAAAGCGACAGTTAAAACTGTAAATTTCCATTCAGGTTCATTCCAGAAATAAATCCAATAGACAAGAAATCCGAATAGAATTCACGCATTTATACAACGAAATCTGACCTCTCATCGTGATTTTTATAAGCTCGATTGAACAACTTGACAATTAAATTCTCGGAAAATTGAAACTTTTTTGTATCGCATTGCATTTTTTAGTACTGCAACTCGTAATGAATTTTAATATAAAATATTCAATTAAAATTGATGTTGTAAATAAATATTCAAACTAAAATTGCTATTGATATATCACGCAAACTAGTTAAGTCATTGATGATGTAATTTCAAATGAGATATTCACATTCAATACTGCTTAATATTTCTCCATTTCTGTTTAATTCTATATACATTCTCGAGATGATTACAAACAGATTACAATTGCATAAAGGCGTGATAAGTGATTATTATCTATATGATCACGTGGCGAATCATCGCGCTAAGAATGATTAACAACTTTGTTTCAAAGTAAAGCGAAGTGTAAATCAAACAGGGACAGAACGAGAAACAAAATTGAAAAGAAATATTCCTTAAACATAAAATAACAATAGCGTTTTCTTTGCGTCATTCCCAAATAATATGTTCGTTAAAACGTGTTTCGGAGATTCTATGAGTGTAGTCGAGCCCTATTGTATTTCCCATCAAACGAATCTAAAGTTTTTTTTGTGTACGCGTAATTTGCTCGTGGCTTTTGTAAAGTAGCGGAATAACGTAGACTTCGGCCATTCTGTTTAACGCATCTGATGAGATTGCCTCGGAAATGAATGCTCTCTCTCGCGCGCATGTTCCTTCTTCCTTCTTTTCTTTTCTCGCTTTTAATGGTACAATGACATTTTTCTCTCTTTTTTTTTATTTCTTTTGTTTAATCTACTTGCACTGTTCTGCCTGTTTGTAAAAAACATTGTCGAAAATGATTCTTTTTTTTTTCTTCAATGGCTATTTCATCGTCTTCTACGTTCTATACACTAATATACAAGTTATGTGATCTTGCGTTTTTTTCTCTTTTAAATCCGTATGTCTGTCCGTCCCACTTATCTAATTATCTTCTAACATGGAATACACTTCTTGCGACTTTTTTTCTTTTATTTCCCTCTGCATCTATCGTGTGTGTCTCAGACAGTACCACCGGCTCGTATATCGTCGTACGTCCTGCACGAGGTATTCCTTTCGATGAAAGTTCTTTTGCTGATGTCGAAGTATTTTTTACGCGAAGCGAATTCGATCCAAATTACGAAATTTCATAGTACTGGCATTTCCGATCGTTTCAAAGATAATTTTTTTTTTTCCGATATATCCCACGTTTTTTTCGTGGGATAACGCGATGTTTTCGGGTCGCACTCTTATAGAAGCCGGTGGTTGATACGAACAGTGTTACGCGTTACATATATGACATATATCAGACAAATATATACGAGATATTTATATATATATTCAATATATATGTTCTTTTTTGGTATATATACGAAATATATATATACTTAGTTTAGCCCTGCGATTCCGTATTGTTGTGTTCGTGTTATTCGCGAGTGTGTGAGGCGAGTGATGTCTCGGCGTAGGGAGAGAAGAGCGGTGGAGGAGCATGACCCGTGAAATGATGAGAATAGCGCGCTACTGTACATCAGTCTTAATATCAGGGCGCACCATTCCCGCTGATGTTCGCTTGCTTATCCCTCATTGCGGTTTTATGTATCCTCGGTCTCAAGGCGAAAGCTCCAAAGGCATCAATCTGTCCCTCTCTAAACGGATATTCGTTCACAGAGCGAGGATAGATCAATACCCTAAGGTCTTTGCAAGTTTGCCTTTATAAATACACAATCGAAACAAAAACTGATTCTTGAATAATTCTATTACGTCTCTTCCGTTATATATTTTATAAAAAAATCAATTAGACGACAATCATGCCAGTCGAAAAAATGTAAGATTTTTGCACAACGACAGAAAGACGAAATTTTCTGGCATTGAAATTTTAGAATGTTAACAAGCTTTCCCTTAAGGCCGATGATATTCCAGAAAGGGCCGGAGAGGCCTTCATTCGAACAAACAACTGTTCATATACCAGCGCCGTGGCAGTTGAATCCGGTGGGCATGAAGTGAATACATGGGCAATCGAAGAATGTCCGCGTGTCGACTTCTTTCTCGAAAAGAAATGTCGACTTCTTTCTGTTTTAAAATTGCACAATCGTCTTTTGCAAGTATATGCGTGTATGTGGTACTGTGTGTACATGTCTGTGTGTTAAGCATTTGTAGTGTCTGCGTGTATACGAGACAGAAAGACGAAATCGTGTGTGTGTGTGTGTGTGTGTTTGTGTGTGTGTTTGCGCGTGCGCCTGCTGTTTATGTACTTGCATGTTTTGTCTGTATATGTCTGCAAAGTGGGAGGTCGCAGATCCTTCATATATATATGATACAATTAGCGTGTAGTATTAAAATCATATACAATTGTTACAATATTTAAATAGTACTTATTACATATATATATCATACCGATAAGGCTTAGATATACATATACAGATATATATATGTATACATATATTTATATATATGTATAATCAATATTTATAGGGTTGCTTAATCTGCTTATACTTAACATTTTAAATGTCCCGGTGAGAAAGGGTCTTCCGGTCGTTTTGCGAGTCGATTCTCAAAGAATAGGGCAGAAAGAAGATTCGAGAGAGAGAGAGAGAGAGAGAGAGAGAGAGAGAGAGAAGGAATGGAAAGAAAAAAGAAGGAGAAATAGCAGAAAGTTTATCCAGAAGTACAAATGTTCGAAGAAACAGAATGATTTACATAATAATTTGGTCACGGCAATGCTGCAGCTTTTTATGCAATATTGTCATATATACAACGAATTCAATATTTCATTAAAAAAAAAAAAAAAACAAATATCGTATAAGTAATGACAAAGTTAGTATTATTGTCAAAAGGTCGAGGATTATGAAATAATCAAAATATTTTGCAATATCTAAAAGTATAACTTCAAATAAATTTAAACACACATTCAATAAATCTCTAAATAATTAGATTTATCTTCCGTACTTTAACACAAAGTGTGACGAAAAAGTATAAGATTCATAAAATTTGTCCTTCCCGTAATTCTTCTTTTTACTGATTTTTCATGTTGGTGAACATCAACTGAAAGTTCGTTGTATAATACGGCGATATTTCATACAATTTTTTATTGGATACAATTTTTCTATTTTTTCCAGTCAGATATACCTTCACTCTCGGAGATACGCCATTATGGGAATGCGATGCTCTAGTGCTCTCGTTTCGCAAAAATCTTCGCATATCATCACACCAGAGGAGCAGCAAAGACGTCCTAGAATTTATGCGGAAAAATTGGGATAAATCGCTTCTCCCTTTGCTTTTCTTTCGCAGATGAAAGTAAGATCGAATTTACAAATCACGGTGTTCGAGACTGCTGTCAAAAGCAACAAACATAACAACGCCATCATCAATTTAGACACTCATTAAAAAAAAAAGAAAGGAAACGACATTTTTTACGAGGTCGAACATACTTTGAAAACTGGACCCAGTCTGGATCAACGTGATTCGTAAAATTCACTTTTAGGAAGAGTATATAGCTGACAGAAGATAAAGATCGAATGAAGATCGTATGATTTCACCGGTCACAAGTTCCTTTCCTTTTTTTTCCGCACTCCATATCTTTACACGCAATAAACGCACTTGTTCGGACAGCGTCTCACCAGCGATATCGCATTTTTTTTGCACTATATAAAAAATTTACACTATTTATAATTAAAAATCGATAAATTCTTTTACTTTTTTTTCGTCTGGTACAAGAGGGAGGCTTAAGTAGATATATGACGACAGACTGCTAGATTAATGCGATTTCTATCCCTAAACGTTCATACCAAATTTTCGAGAGATTTTATCATGGGAAAAGGAGAAGAAAAAGAGAGAGATAAGAGAAATGTGACAATCGGAAAGATTAATGACAAGTGTACTTGGAACATGTTATATCATATTTATAAATGTGTGTTACATGTGCGTGTTTTATACATGCGTATATGTATATGTATATGTATATATGCGTGTGCTCATACGTATATATATGTATACACGTGCGGATTTATATGCATATACATATATTTACATATGTCTAGCGCGATTAGTAATAGCGGAAATGAATAATCAAACAGGGAGAGAAAAGAGGACCGTTAATCAAACAATATTCGATAGCATAATAATAATAGTAATAATAATAATACAATATCATAATATAATGATAATAGTACTAAAAATACGACAGATAAATCGATAATCTTACGTTAGCTGATAAGACATGAGATATTTTGCGTTCGATTTACGCTTCGTGCCGTTTTTCCTTTTTCGCAACATTTTTCTCGCTTAATTTATACCTCGCTTCTCTTATGCGCGAATTTGTCAAGTGCGATCGATGGAATCTATTACAGATGAGAGGCGCGGTGTATCTTCTTCCCTTTAACGACTTTTAATTTACAAATGAACGCGTGATCGCAATTTATCATTATTACGGATGAAGGAACTAGTTTTTTTTCTTCTTGTCATAGTTTTTTACAAGCACGTTTTACACGTTTCTCGCATTTTACGTAATTCGTTACTTTTCCTTTTTTTTTAAAGCGGTTTTTACAGGTCCGGCGTCCTGTCGACTGAAGATGAGGTGGCGACTGGAATGTCTGTCTATATTCACGAGAGGTCTATCGTACTTTTCACCTCTTTACAGCGTGTCAATTACATATGCATGTGTCACTCTGTGTGTGGGTATCGTGTAAATATGTGTGATACATAGAGCGAACGTGCAGCCTCAGCGATTTTCGGAAGGATCGCCCGCTGCAAGGAAGAAGCGAGAGTCAAGCATTTCATGGAATTTACGCATCGTAAGCGGCATCGAACGATGAAATACCAAGGTTACTTTCGTCGCGTGTTTGTCCGTCACCCACCCCCTTAACGGCATTTTGACAAGGGTAATCATCGAACAAAGAAAAAGAAAGAAAGAGAGAGAAGGAGAGTGACAGCTGGGGGGGGGGGGAGAGGACAAAGGAAAAGAGAGAGAGAGAAGAGGTACTTAAGAATTTGTCAATTTCGTTAATAAATCGTTATTTACAATATCTTACAAAGAAAGCTGCTACGTTCTTCCCTCTTCTTTGCTTTTTCTTTTTGTACAGAGTCGTGCGACGGGCGTTTAAGTTCTAGTTTGCTGGCGAGTTTTGTGAGTTCTTTTATTTTCCTTTTTTTCCTTTGATTTCTACATATTTATCATCTATCTCGAAACGAAATATATCACATCATTATACACGAGAGGGCGGCTGATAATCGAAAAAAAGAAATACTAAGTTATGTATAAAAATTTATCCGAAAAAAGAGAATCCTTACATCACAGTAGCATAAAGTACGCGCGATCCCAATGAAAATGGCTGAGTGTGCGCTCTTTGTCCTCCAACGGTCTATAATACAATTGAAATATTCAAAGTGTGGTGTGTGTCTGAATGTATATATGTATATCCGAAGAGATAATGGGGAGAAAATGGCGCGAACGGATTATAGATACACATGCGTTGTGCACGATCTTCTGATATTTTTGTTTCTCGAGAACGCGTTTATATCATTTATACAATGTACAATGGTCTTCGTCTTTTACGTTCCAAGAATGATAGCTGCAAATTATTTAAAGGGGAGGACAGGGAGGAATATCTCTCTCTATATATATATATATATATATTTATATATGTATGTATATATAATTTCTTTTTGCCTAGTGCAACTCCATGAAATATGTTTATATCTTACAATTGGATACTTCGGAAAAATGTGAAATCGGATGAGTTTGGTTAGAGGAGGGGGAGCGTAACTACGGTTGGGACAGCAGCGTTTAGAACGTAAATCATAAATTTAATATAATTAGTAATTATTATATAATACATAATATTCACAGACTCCGTCAAGAAATAAGGGAAAATAAAATATTCACTGAATTTATCGGTCCTCGCGTATTTCGGATATTTGTACCTATACACATTTGTTATTTATATCACAATTTACAAAATTCGAGGATCTCAAGAGGGCTCGAGGGACGGGAGAAGAATATACGGGAAATAGAAATAAAAAAAAGAGGGAAAGAGTGAGGAAAAGCCGTGTTCCTTACTCCGGGAGCTACGAACGTGAAAAAATTAACAAAGGAGAACGCGGCAGCGTGAACAGTTCATCTTGTTGTCTCACTTTGTCTGCTTTTTCGTATCTGTTTTCACTTCCCTCTGTGTAGGTTACGTTCATAGAAAATCAAGGCGAACAAAAAAGGAAAAAAAATTAAACCTTTTTTTCATTTAGAAACTTTTTAAAGATTATTTCGACGTTAAAAAAAATAAGGAAAAAAAGAAAAGAAAAAATAGAATAACGAAATAATCGCTCCTTGTGTGAACGTTCCTAATAGTCTCAAGGGGACACAGATCGATGGTCAGGTCAGAGGTCCAGGTCCAAGGGTCTATGCCTGATTTTTTCATTCCCATGTCAAACGCTATGCTACATTTCTATAATTAAACAACATATCTATAATTTCTAAAAAAACTTCTATTTCTCAAGTTTTAACCTTATTTTCTTGTCTGCTGACTCGTCGATCGGGCGCATACCGTGCGTTTAAAAATAATACTAAAGCAGGAGCAGTTGCGTGTAAAAGAGAGAAAGCAGCCCGGTATACGCGAGATCGGGAACGTCACACATTATCCGCGGCGTGTTTATTTGTGTGTGTGTGTGTGTGTGTATATGTGTGTGTGTAATGTGTTACAACCTTCGTACAATTCGATATAAATGCATGCAGCACTAAGACCTAACTGTCTCTAAAACTGTCCGTGATTTTATCGCGTCGCCCTCATAGAAGCTTGTTGTTAACATTCTCGCCAAATATAATTCTTGACGAGAATTGCGCTTCGCACATCCGTAATGCTCCGTTTTATTCACTTTTATCAGAGAATAAAACCCTTACATATTTTCCTTTCTATGTGCTGGATTGAGGAGACTTAACGCATCTAGTGAATCCAGCGTAACTGCTCTGCACGATAATTTAACAATCGAGTGATCCTCTTTTATGGATCTGTACGAAATTTAATGCATTTTTATGCGGCACAATACTAGCCAATAGCTTAGCTTAGCGTGCGCCGATTGGTCGTGAAACGTACTTGAAACTCGAGCCGATCGTGAGAAACATCATTACTTGCAAATCAAAAATCATAGTGCAACACTTCTATTCAATATGCTCGATCGGTAATGCGAATATCTCTACGTACGTGGTACTCTCAAGTAGGGGTACATGTTGCAAAACGATAGAAAAATGCGCTACAACGTATCTATCCTCGTTTCTACGGACTGTTTTTTTCGTAGAATTCTCGTTAGAACGGATTTCGCCATAATTTGATCTCGCATTGCCCGAGTCCCGAAGAAAAGCTGGTTTACTGTACAAATATCGTCGACTTCGTGATTGCAAAAATAAGAAAAATCGTTACATTAACAAATTTCTTATGAGAAACAATCGTTAGAAAAGTTTATTTTTCCGCTTCTTTTTCTCTTGTCTTCGAAGGACATGGGGCAAAACGAGAAAAGAAACATACGTGGGAAATTCGTTGAAATTCGTGATTCCCGTTGATAGGTAGAACAGATCTCGCTAAGGTAAAAAGATAAGGTAATACATAACGCGACATGCGGACATGCGGTTTTTCTTGCCTCCTTCTTCGCGGATCTTTTTCTTTTTCCGCGGAGGGAGAGGCTATTCCGTGCATGCGCGTTTATAAAACCTGCGTTGATTGTTGGTTTGACGTCGAGACTGGACCAGATGCGGCGGACGCAGGCGGTCCGATCGGGCCGAGATCGCCGCCTCCGCTGCTTGTTGATGTACCAGCAGACGTCGCTCCTACTCCCATCGCTGAAGCGGTCTTCATGAAGAACTTTTCCAATTTAACAATGATGTGCTTGCCATAGGTGTATTTGCGTAAACTTCCCAAATGCGGCCGAATCTTATGCATCAGCACCTTGCGCTGCGCTGGCTCCGCGACATCAATCATCTTTTGGACGACATAATTGGCATACTGATCCTTCATCATCACGTTCAGTGCACTGTGCGATGAGAAGAGAAAAATAAATAAACAATAAACATTAGACTCTTGAGAATATGTTTTAGATAAAAAATGCACTCACTTGTCATTGAAACCGCAAACTTCTTCAATCAGTACAGCGCGTTCCTGCCTTGTAGCATGAGTCACGCATTTTTCGACGACGTTACTCGCAAACTTGTGCTGGGAAAGAGCGAGTACTTTACCTCTAACGCTGCTGATTAATTGTGCTTTGTCCTCTGGCTTTCCATGCTCTATGAAATAGATAATTCCATTATTAATATATTAAGAATTTTAAGCATTCATTATTAATATTATCATATTTGCTATATAATAATATTTGAATTAAATTAATAGTAATGTAAATAATATTTGTTTTCATTAATAATAAGAACAGTACAAAATGATAAGAATAGATAGAATTATATATAAAGATACAGATACCATTATATACGATCTACTTTAGTAATAATCCACTTATTGTCAATTGATAATGTGTATTGAAATTTTTTAACTGATTTTATTTAAAAGATCTTTAGCTCTTAATGATAATCGCATCGATATAAAATAAATGATATTTACCAAGCACATGTTGAATGACGTAATTGCCATATTGATCTTGAATTAGTTGATCAGTGGCAGCGTGTAATTCTTGCAAAATTCCTTGAGTTTGTTCAGCGGTGCAATGTTCGAGGATACGCTGGATTACTCGGCAGCCATACGGATGAGTACTCAAAGAGTATACCTGTCCCGCAAAGGCTCCTATCACGAACTGTAATGCACGAGGTTCAACGCACTCGATGCATTTCTGCACAACGTGATTCCCGTTTTGATCCTTAACACACTTCAACACATGCCCATCTAGTTCTCGTACGATTTCCTGCTGCTGTTCCGGTCCGATCGACTCGAGTGCCTTCTGTATGACTCTGCAGCCATACATCTGCAGCGCAAGTGGTAAAACATGTCCTCGAACCTAATATAAAAAAAAATAATAAAAATAAAACAAAGGCACTCATAAAGATATTTTTAATATAATTACTTGTTAAATTATCAGAATATTTCATGTCTAATCACATTGAATCAGATGACACGCAAAATTTTTTTCGTCATATCTAATATGAGTTATAATAAAAAGTGATAGTAGTAATAAAATAACAATAGCATTAATAATCTGAGACTGGTCTTTTTGAGAATGTATATAGAAAATATTTTGCATGAGATATAGATAATAATTTAAAAAATGAAAAGACAATGTTCACAAAAAACAATATAAAATCAAAGATATGATTGATTTATTAAAGCGTTAAGAAACGCTTTAACACATGGCCTATTCAGTATTGAATTATCGGAAATTATTAGAATAAAGTGAATTAGCTCTAATCAATTCTTCTGGATAAAATAATTTTTTCAGATATAACTGAAATTTACCTTTTGTGCGAGAGTCGATTTCTGTTCTTGTGTACCGTATTCAAAGAACTTCTGTATAACATAATTTCCGAAGACATCAGTCATGAGAGAATATGCGGAGGAAAGGATCTCTTGGAATACAAGCTGTTTCTCACTGGCCGAGGCCCGTTCCAATTTCTGTTGAATGAATCGTGAACCATGCTGATCTTGACTGAACTCGACTATGTGATTAGCCAAATCACGCAACTGAAGACTCGGGAAACTAATGAGAAAAGAACACGTATAATTTATTAGCGTATTGTTCATTTGCGCGCTGGGATAAAGCTACTGATTGCGTCGTCAGAAGCAAGAGACCATACGTAATTTTTTCTCACAATATATATATTAAGTCATTTTCTTTTTTCTCGTGCACCGTTTGTGCTTGAATTTAAAGTACATCTCTTTCTTAATTTTCTTAAATTAATAAATATCTTAATCAATTGTCATAGATATCTATTTTCAGAGAAGACAGAACACATGCAAGACAGATTTAAACTTGAATAAGTAAGATAATCCAAAGAGTCTGCGTCATAAATTTGGCGATCTATCTATTTACATGTCTTCAAGAAACTAATTTATTTTAATAAAAGTAAAAATTGTATAATCCTTCCGTTGTAGACATTTAAATACTGGAAAATTGTAAGAAAATCCATTAATTTTTTTACCGATTATTTCGAAAATCTTCCAGTAGGCGAGATCGTCCTCCAGAATTTTTGTCGTTGATGTTAGCGGCACCTCCACGACCAGGCTTGCCTACGAGATTGGGAAACAGAGAGCTACTAGAGCCAAACACTCCGTTGGCTGTTAGGGTGGGTACCGCACTGGCGCGGAACTTCGCTTCGGCACCGGGGGCCGCTGATACTCGACTGGCACCTCCTACAAGACCACCCAGTGATCCTCCTAAAGTTGGCGGCGGTGTTAACGACAAGCCTAAGGGACTTGGTGACGCAGTAACTGTACCTGCATAATAAATCAAAGCACTTAATGACAGATTCTTTGATACATTTGGAGTCGATTCTTCCTCGAATATCAAAGATCGCTATCGTTTGCAGCGATCTCCGATTTCGAATATCACATGTTTTTATAAATAAAAATTTTGCTATAATATTTATTTTAAATCGAACAAAGAAAATTAATTATTTTAATTACTAAAAAGCTCAGTTCGAATACATCTGTTATCTTATATTATTAATTACTTAAAATATTGCTGATTCTTGGGCATATTCGTTAAACAAAAATCGACTCCAAAATTTCCTAAAATTACATGAAGAATAAGAAGCCTAAGCGCTCGTATCTAATTATGCTCGATCTATATCTGTATATACCTGTGTCTGTATATTCTTTGCAGGGAGTACCTGCATTTGTAGCTAAATACACTCTGTCCCAGGTACCTGTATCTAGAGAAAATAGTACTTCTTATCTCACTGATTGTGAATGATGCGCTGTACAATTTTGTACAGAAGCAATGTACACTGTATAATGGCTAAGTCTAATCCCGTGAGTTATGTTAAAATTGTTACGGATTGCAGTGGTGACACTGATCGCTCTCTAAACCAGTCGTCCTTGCGGACGTTTACTCACTCCCAATTAAGACGTTTTTAAGCATCAGGATAATTTATACGTTGGAATCAGTTTAGAGAGAAAGGGTAGTGTTGTTATCATAGCTGAGTTATGTATACAAAAGCACGTGTACAAATGGATTACGATATATTATTAAGACACAATGTACAACATAGATAATCGAGCGTCTATGGCGATTCCGAGATGCCTTACAGCCGTCGTGTACAGGCGTCTAAAATGACACATTCAAATTTTCGAAAGTATCTTTCATTGCGTGTCAACGTATGGTGAAAAAAGACGATAAAAAAGTTGATAGGGTGAAGATAATTCTTCTTTCAACTTTCATTATAAGCACTTTCCATTTAGTGACACAAATTGACACAAATCTTGTTCTATCTTTCTTGACACCACGTACCACGAGTAACAAAGATAGAACGATACTAGTATCGACCTATGTCATCAAATGGAAAGCATTCCATCACTTGCATTTTCCCGTACGTTTTCTACACAACGGAAACATTCGAACATGTTTTTCTAGACGCCCTACACCCCGTGTATCGGAGTACATTTCACACACAACAAAACTGTTCTTACCGAGGGCGCCGTAACTCTGAGGCCACTTCGCCCGGCTATATTCCAAGCTTGGACTGAAGGCTGAAGTATTTCTATCAAAGGAATCACGTCTGCCGGTTGAAGACGCACCGAGGCCTAAACCTGCACACAAGACGGACACCGTCATCTTAACACGGGATGCTCGAAGGCAACCGGTATCGAGCATACAAGAGACGTGATGGTATCAAATAGATTACGAATAATCAACAAATCGGCACAAACGCTCTATTGAGAAAGGCACGTCGCTGAACGAAAATTGGCTATATTCAACACGAAAGTACAAATCAATTAGATTGTATGAAGCATGCAACACCTTACGTTATTCTTTATTTATTTTTTTGTACATGAAAATCCGTACACACCACCACTGTAGAGAGCCAAAAGGAATTTCTCTGATCCCAGGAAAAAAGCACTCGAGTTGATAAGCTCATATATTTCAGGATGTCTTATTTTCCATAACACAAGATAAAGTAAAATATACATATCTCCATACAATATTTTTACATAAACTTAATCTAAATATTTCTACAAGAGATACTATGTAACTACTAAACAATGACAATTATCTTAGTATTTTTTGCCATTAAAAAAAATTTTAATTTGATAAGTTGTGCAGATCTTTCTCATACTTAGTATACTTATTATACATTCCTCTGGCATTTTGGAAGTTATCGCTATTACATTGGTTTATATGTACAAGATAACTTCAAAAATTAAGGAGCTCGTTTCCAATCCGTATGCTCAAAAACGAGATAAATATGTATATATATATATATGTATGTGTGCGCGTTATAAATTTATGGAAAGCTCCGTAGTGTCAGGTTTTCAAGAACGCAGATATAAAACTTTTTTTGCCTGAAAACAAATTCGCGGGTTTAAGAAAGCGCTGTTTTCCTGGAAAATAGAGAATTCACCGAGAGAACAAAGGTGCCCGAGGAGAAGGAAGAGGAAGATCGAGCACGATCGCGGATGATATACCTGTGTTTTGTAGTTGGGCAGGCGAGCCCAATGCTCCGAGCGGGGAGCCGCCATATCCTAGAGCCGCTAAACCTGCGGCAAGTCCTGAACCTTGCTGCTGCGCCTGTTGCACCGCAACTGCCTGGGCTTGCGCGACCACTGCCGCTGCGCTGCACGCTGCCAGACCTGCACCAAAAGCCCGCAACCCACACGCGTCTTTCTTAGTCGTCGTAAGTGTTGATTAGCGTATGTTACCTTATACCGTCTACGGAGAAGCCTGGGGATCTACATATCGCAATCGCGTGTCCGCGAACGTGGGCGTCGGAAATAGGAAAGCCCGAAAGAAGTCGAATTTCAGGCCATTGCGTGCGAAACATCGATTCTGCGCCGCGATCGTGATCGTATCGTAGACGATTTCCGAGGAAAGATATGTGCAATCGCAAGCGGTTAGTTGTATTATTCATATATTTGAAGTAATTGAAAGTAATTATAGTAATTTTATAAAATAGTATAATTAAACGTTGAAAATTTAAAAGCAGAAAGGATTAAAAACAAACCAAAAAAACGCTCTCAAGTTCGTATTCTGAATGTTGAATTCTTTGTACAGCGATATTTCATTTTTTCACGTTAATATAATTACTATTCTTAATTTATATTACTTTTCCTATATCACATCTGACTTTAAATCATAATGTACCAGTAGAAACTTTCTTATTTTTTTTTACATTTCTGTATTTACTAAGAAGAGCATTCGCAAAAATTCCAGAAAAATGACATCGTAATTTTATGAGAAAATTATGATGTAATAATCGACTCTGAAAGATATATTAATTTATTTACTACATTTAATTTAAAATCCGACATTTCTTATATGCGACGATTTAATAAAATTATCCTCTTTTTTTCTCTGCTATTGTGCGCAGAATCCTTTTTGCGGTGGTGGACCCAAAGGCGCTGCTCCTCTTTGCTACCCGCGCATATCCTTATCTGCGACTCGGAATCGTGCCGTCAATAGTAGTATCTGTCCTCTCGTTTTTTCTTATAGTGACATAGGTAGTGCCGGGCATGTTTTACGCGTATTTACAGGGAATGAACGAGTCAATCGTGAACGGCAAAAGTGGACGTTAACGATGATAGCATATATTTACGTATCATAATCGAAAGATTGTCATATAATTTCGTTTCGCATCACACAGTCATGCATTACACACGTATTACACGATAAGGGAATAGATAAGGGAGGGGTAGATCTTTACAAGATATTACACACAGCATGACTTTACAAGGCTTCTTACAGATGTGTTTATAAAGAGGGCCGTGGTCATACGGCATATTGGATTTTCGTTGAACTCACCTAGACATTCGCCAGGCGTAGCGTTGCTGTGTGATGTCGGAGTTGGTTGAGAATATAAATTTGGCGGTGGCGGTGCCGGTGGACCCGGTGGTGGTTGAGATGGAGCTCTGTTTACGAGAACTGGTGCGGGGCTGACTAATCTCATGGGGGTCGCTGCCGAACTTAATCCGCGAACGCCTCCCATGACGATGGAACCGTTCTGATCGTAGTAAGCCGGTATCACCTGATACTGACCCTGTACCTGCGGAAAGATTAATTGGGCTACATCAATTAC
>NW_017305800.1:2649425-2669212 GCF_001594115.1 Trachymyrmex septentrionalis | reverse complement strand
TATATATCAATCATTAAAAATAAATAAATAATAGAATTTGAGATAATTAATATTAAAATTAAAGGGATTGCATTTATAATAGATGTTATATAATAGTTAAAAAGAAGTAAATGTACAAAAAGCTTTATCTTCTGACATTAAGGTTTGAGAGACTTCATTCAGAAAATATGTGATAATCTGAAACGTCCGAACTTAAACGTCCGTTTAAGTAAGCTCCTCATTTAAATCGCCGAGATTTCTGTTCGCTTTCATTTATGTCGTTGTACATAAATACAATAGACGTAACTTGCTCCAAATTGAGTCTAATTTTATAAGTTGGAAATATCACAGTGCAGTGCATTCCTACCATTTCCTCCACTTGTCACAGTGGTAAAATATCTAAGAGGACAATGTGGCAATCTAATTGGTACAACGAACGATCTACGTCTTATGTCAAGCATAAAAAACAATCATCGGCCACTCGCGGAACGGGCGAGCGAGAAAATAGCTTTTACAGAATTAGAAACACGTCTAATTCGCGGTACTCGCTAATTCGTGAGCACTCTATCTACCCTGCCGTCAAACTTAAATTTAGCTTTTATTTAACGATTATGCATGATCACGATACTCGTGGTGTATACGCGCGGCTCGATTTATTTCAAAACATCGCACATCGGCACGCACACCTTCGGTAACTCAAAGATATCAGAAGAACGAATAATCAATAAAAAAAAATTTCCTAAAAAATCTCAAAATTCTCATTTCTTGAATTTTCAAACCATTAAAAATAAATTTATGTCAATATTCTCCGAGAATATTTGCTCTCAATCGAGTCGTGACAAAGAGATCTCTTATATTTTTATTTACAAATGCGTAATTTACAAAAATTATCCATTTCTGTTCTTTTTGTAGTTTTTACGGATTTTTGACGATTATTGTTGGCGACTACCTTACCGTTTGTGCCAGATTGTTGGCGGTGTCCTGCGCGGCAGCAGCCGCAGCCGCTGCCGAAGAGGGGGTGAGTGGCCGTCGGGGTGGCGGTGGTGCAGCCGCCTGGGGTGGTGCCTGCGGCAGCAATCCAGCCGGATAGACCCAGGGCCCGACACCATAGTATTGCGGTACTACAGGAGGTGGTGCGCCAGCTATCAGCGCTCCTACGTAAGGCTCCTGTCCACTGATAACAGTATAGGGGGCAGTAGGAAAGTTTTGTTGCTGCTGCTGCTGCTGCTGCTGTTGCTGCGCTTGGGACGCGGCTAGGTATTGTTGCTGCTGTTGTTGCTGCTGCTGCTGTAGAAGTTGCAGTTGTTGTGGTGTCGCGCCTTGCGGCTGACTACGGAACAGTGTCTGAAAAAAGAAAAAAAAAATTGAATACGACACCGAGAAGTTTTTTTTCTTTGATAACGTTAACGCCAAATAATAGGCTAGAATAAAATTAATAAACATTAATAAAATACAATAAAAATAATCTTGTTTTTGATAATATTTTTTTTATTTCATTTTTTTAATTTAATTTTTATTCTTATTTAATAAAATTATATCTGCAATAGCTTTAATTTTCGCTAAGTGCACGATATTAAAATCAACCTACAACACCTGCATATAATTATGATCTTGTCTGTTAATTTCTGAAGAAGATAGAAAATATGAAATTAAATGAATAAAATTTATAAATTATCAAAATGGAATTTTCATTAGAATATCGTCGACAATATAATACTGTTGATTGTCTCGGAAGACTTGTTATCATTATTTTTGGAATGGAGAAAAATCTGTCAGTAAAGTAAAACAAAAGATTACTAAAATATTATTTGCAAATCTAAGAAAAAAAGATAAAGATAAATTTAATAAAAATTAAAAGTAATCTACATTGACAAAAACGGATGTCATATCAATTTGCTAAACTCTAAATGTGAGTTTTAAAGTATTGGCCAAGCTACTTAAAAACTGAAGAATTTTAGGAATTTATAGAGAACTTATCTTAAGAGAAAATATTCTCCCCATCCAACATTACAAGCAAAAATTTTCCAAATTTCATCATTCATTAACGTGAAAATGTTATAATACATATTATAGTACGCACAACAATATATTTTCTAGTATTATTTATAATGTTCGTTTTCGCACGTCTCTATATCATAAGTACAAAGTTGCCATATTTATTACGTAAAACTAATAAAAAAATAATTAATCAAAACTTGATATGTCAATATTACAAACACAGATGATAAAACTAAAAATTAACATCTTTGTAAGCCCTTTTGCTTTTTTCACGACGATTTGATATCAAGCTTTCCTGTTAGAACATTGTGTATATTATAAGGAGGAATCATATCACGCGCAAATCGTGCCAGCGGTCGAGATGACCTTTCGGCTTCAAGGCTCAGTGACGGCATCGTATTACTGGGATAATCATACGGACCAGGGTTTTCAACATGAGGATCAAGGCCGGAGGCAGGCGATGCCACTGCCTGAAAGCGGCGCAAAAGACTCGGCATTAAAGTCGAGGAAGACGACCGAGACCATCACCTCCTCCTCCTCCTCCACCTCCTCCTCCACCTCCTCCTCCTTCTCTTCCTCCTTCACCGCCTCCTCCGGTTGGTCGGCCTGGGTCGACGACCCCCCGCGGACGTTCACCGACATGCGTTCGCCTCTTCTTCTGCGTTCTCCGGACCGGTAAGATCGTACCGTGGACTTTTTAATTGACCGACAAACATGCCGTGATTCGGCACGACGCGACGTAGAAACAGCGATAAAGTTACGTACGACGGAAACCTCAAAAGAGTCCAACACAAAAAAAGGTAATAATACTCTTGTGCGATAAACACACGCATTAAAAAAAATGAGACTCTCTTAGTTATTTTTTGTTCGCGCCATTTTCTTTTAAATCTCTCCTTTCGCATAAATTAAAATCTTTCAATCTTTTTTTTTTTTATCAAAGAAAATAAAAGTACATTTATAGAATATTGTCGCTCCGTCATTAAAACTATTAAACTAATGAGTATGATCGGCGGATGAACTTTTTTTTCTAGATACTATCGGTCATCTACGGCATATTATGATATGAGTTACACGGTTTGTATCTACTTGACGATCGATAAATTTAATAACATTTATCCGAGCCCGAGTTCCTTCGACCTTCAAAGTTACGAGAGCTCGGAAATAAATAGGAACATCGACCGAATGGTTGATTCCTTGCACGAAGCGAAGAAAACTTAAACCATTCACGACACGCTCCAACCCTAAGAGGCAACGATGCGTTTCGGGTATTAACCTCTTCCGGAAACGTCGAGCTTGAGTCAAGGCCATAGTTACACCTGACCGTTGCTCCTTACAGGAGAACTCTATTTCTCTTCGGACATCAGATATTTATATATTAGGTTGAGTAAAAAGTCATCGCGTATTTTTTAGCTCAAAGTTGTATATACAATATCTTCGTCAATAATGAATGAAATTCAAATTTAAAAAAAGGGTTTTAAAGCTTGAAATCTCTACTTTTAAAAGCTTATCACATTTTTTAAGTTTATATGAGTTTGATAATTTTTACATACCAAAAACTACGAGCTGAAAAAGACGAAAAATTTTCTTCTCACTTTGTGGATTTGTAACGTGTCCAAAACGAATTTGAGAAAATTTTCGATTACCTATCGTGAAAGCTTGATACTTTCCCTACAAAATTGTTTTTTTTTAATATTCCTACGACTTTTGATTACTGAGTTATCGCGGATTAAATAAAAGAATTATTTTGACTTTAATTGCTCATAACTCCATTAAAAATTGTCGTATCGTATAATTTAAAAAAGAGATTTTTAAAGCTGAAACTTTACTCTATCAAGATATATTTATATTGTTGATAAGAAAGTAATTGTGGTTTTTACTGATAGATGTCTTTTAAAAAAACGCGATGACTTTTTACTTAACCTAATATATAGAGCAGAATTTCTTAATTTATTAATATATTTTTATCACACATTTAAAAAAAATAAATTACACATTTACGTATTTTAAAACAACTTGCTAAATTAGTTTATAATTATTAGTTCAGCAGCACATATAATATTTAATTTATTTATTTTACACAAAATATATTTTATCTGTATTCAACTGATGAGAAAGAAGAAAAGGATAAATCACAGGCCGTTTATTCACTTCTTTTATCTATCGGTTTTATATATTCTTATCTATCGATGCATTTTAACGTAACAAAAATTTTAGACAAAAAGAATAATATAATAAGAAATGTTACATTGTAAGGTGCACACGTGTGAGATGCGAACAGTTCATTAAGGTCAGGTATCGTGTTCAAAAGATTTTTTTCCCCGAACGCGCGCGCTGAACCGTTAATCAAAGAGGCTTCGTCATTGATTGAGACTCGAATTGATACACATCCGACAGGAACAGTCTCATTAAAACGCTAATAGTATATCCTATCCGAAGCAAGTCTGTGTTTATCTCACCACTATTTGTTTAATAAAATCGTTATCTTATCGTCGACCGAATGGTTAACTCGGAACTAGATCGTTATTTCTTCTCTATATCATTCTTCTCGAGTATCTGAAATATAATTACGCGTATTTCTTCTTGTATATCTGATTGTAACAATTACCATTCGTTTGATGCAGTTTGTTGCCAAGTATTTTAGAAATCTGAATTTTTTCGAAATTCGACTTTTATCGATTATTAGTGTATTATTTAATGTCTTACTTTTGAGAGCCGGAAATATCACAAAATCACTCAAACGAAACCTCAAATTAGTCTCGTACGAATCGTTACAGCCTTCACCGCTCTTGAGAAATGAGAAGAGACCGAAACAAACATCTAAATGAAAATTGCGGTGATTTCGCGTAAAAATGGCGGAGTGTCAGAAAAGAGAAGAAAAAAGGAAGAGAAATTGGGTGAAGCACGTCATATCAGAGAGGGACAGTCGATCTCGGGTGAGGAGGCGAACAATGGCGTGGTACATTGTCGTGGGTGAGAATAGGGGTGAGTTACACTCCTGGAAATGAGTCATTGTTGAATATGTAAGGTTTCTGCCGGCGGCTGCAAATCGACCAGCGATATGGAGTCTGATTTCCTAGCTGTTAAAAATATCCGCCGCGATTACCGTCGCGCTTTTCGAAAATACTTCGACGGGAATAAATGAAATGCCGCACTCTTAATTAGAACTATGTGACGTGTAATAAAAACACTTAAGACATTCAAGAAAGTATAAAAATATTTTCTTATTAACCAGAATAAATTCTTATCGGATCTTTTCAGAGATGTGCATAAAACGAGAAGTGTTTTTAAGTTAAATGTCAATTAGTGTTAGTTGTATAAAATCATCAAAAATATCACACGTTGAATGATTATCATAAAAATTATGAAAATCAATCTATATCTTTGATATTAAAACAAACATTACATAAAATTTTATCAAAATTTGATTAAATTAAAAAATCATTAATAAACTGTAATCGCATGGTTAAAATAAGTATAAATAAAGCTAAATCAGCAAATAGTGTGGAATAAAAATATTAAGTTTGATCAATTCTTACGTCAATAAGTAAAGAACTATTTCAATTTTTACTTTGTTGTTTGTCATTTTTTAAATCTAAAACAATCATAGCTAAAAACATATTGTTTAGCTTCGAATAGCATCCATTGGGAAGCCTTTATCAAGTCTTTATCAATGCGTAACAACGCATGGAAAGTATATGTCATTAATTTTAATAGAAGTTACCGCGAAGGACTTTCTAAGCGAAAAAATCGAGGAGCGTATCCGATTACGTAATCAGAAAGGAATCAATTATTATATATATATATATATATGTATATGTATGTATGTATATGTATATAAAGTCTCTCTTATCAAGGTATTATTGTCCCGCAATAATGAACAGAGTACTGACTTTTCTCCTGCACTCATCAGTATCCGGATAGACTTTCACTGATCTGCGATAACCTACTTATTGTCTTTGTTTAATTACTATTTGCACTCTCCTTCCAGCGAGTGCAAGATATCGCATTTTATCTAGCACGTGTCAGTGTATTTCCGCGATATTTTAATTGCCATACGAACAATCATGCATTTTCTTTCGTCGATTAAAAAAAAAAAAATCTTGCCAAATATTTTTAAGTCTCCAAACTAAGAGAAAAGACTTTCCTGGAAGAAAATTTTCAATTCTGTTTTATCAATAAATTTCTTCTTTATATTTTATTTATATAATTGCTTGTTACAAATGCAATTATTGTAATACTTTAGGCGCAAAAGCCGGATTTTCTCGCGGAGGCGTCAGGCGCAAGTCGGAAGGTTCAGCGAAAGGCTTTTGATCACCGACTTACGAAAAAGCGTAGCGTAACGAATGATATAAGAACGATTAGGTAAGAGATATTCCATTGCTGAATTCCTTGCGAGTCATCCGCGGAAACGAGTTTGAGAGTGACGAAGGTTCGACGACCTTCCTTCTCTCTGCGCGTCTCTGTCGTTTGCCTTTCATAACCGGTGCGTTTTAATATTTATCGTTGGTTCATCTCTATCGTGTCGCGTGCATACATTCTCGGGAACGTCAAACATTTCAATTCCGATCGGCTATCGATTCGTCCGATTTTTTATTGTTGACTGCCAACATGATCGTTTCCAAGAAATTTGATTTCGACAACACATTTTTTTTAAATCGACAATAAATAATCTCTTTTTAAATTTGAAAATAACGTATCTACTTTCGTGATACATGTTCGATACTTTTTTTCAAACCTTCAATTACAGCTATAAATAATCCAAGTTATTCCAAAGCGTCTTATTTGAAATATAGAATGCAAGTGAATCCTCTACTTTACGGTAATTGAGTAGAGAAGGGTTCAAAGATTTTTTTTTTACTTGCAATCTAGAATCTCATAGTACCCCAATCATACAGACAAGTATACAATCATAGATAGATAGTATCAATCAGTACAGAATGTACAATCGTCTAAAAATTTTTGCTTCGTCTGTCCAAATGACCCGTTACTGTAGTCAAGAGTTGAATACGAATTTATAAGCAGTCTAGAAAGGATAAAGGATACCAGTTCTTCAATAATGGACAAAAGTTTCTTATTTAGACTGTCAGATATTAATTATTTATAGTGTTTTTGTAATATTACTGACATTTTAGCGTGCTAATATGATTTATTCCGTAGATTATGTTTTATTCGGAAGCTTGATTCTACGCTCTATATAATAAGGCGTCGCTGCCACTTGGAGATCAGGTCATCAACACCGTGTGCATCCGATGTAGGTATTGTTGCTAATCTCGCATAGGGTATGCATCCGTTACCGCGTCTTATCGCATCACATTGTCACAATCGCGAAAATTAGTAATAATAACGCGGATGTTTCACGAGCAACGGAGATCGTGGCAACAAGATTCCGAAAAAAAAAAAAATAAAAAAAAATAAAGAAATAAATAAATAAACTCCATCCGAGAAAAATTCCATCCAGTAAAAAATATTAAACATTTGAAGCGAACTATTTTTCTTACACAAGAAAGAAGCCATACGTAACGCTGGCGAATACGTAATGATGCGAAAATAAAAAAAAATATCAATATAAATTACGCCATCGAGAGTAACATATAACGTATATTGTCTCGATCAATGTTTACTTTTTCCTCAAACAAATTTACGATTCTCTCGTGAATTGCGTCCCCTGTCATTCACAAACGTGTATAGACTTTTCGCGACAGTACCACGTGAAAATCAATAATTCGCACGTGAAAGATACGGGGTAATGTATACAACGAAATCTGGATTCAATTCTAATTCAGCGTTATGGAAAGTTCTGCCGACTAGTTCGCGGTGCATATTACCGCTCGCAGATGCATAAACGTTTCACCGCCATTCATTCCGAAAACTCTCTGGCTTGGTGGGCGCATATGTGCGCGTGAATGCGTCGCGGAAGAACAGTTTAATGCCTGCAAACGATTTATCTCGTTCGCACAGCGCCAAACAATCTTTTGCGCATTTTAAGCTACTATTTTTTATCTAAAAATTTCTCCGATAAATGATTTAACATATGTTCGAACGTGTAATTAATTTTATTAACTAGAATTCTATTAGGTTTAGTAAAAAGTCATCGCGTATTTTTTAGCTCAAAGTTGTATATACAATATCTTCGTCAATAATGAATGAAATTCAAATTTAAAAAAAGGGTTTTAAAGCTTGAAATCTCTACTTTTAAAAGCTTATCACATTTTTTAAGTTTATATGAGTTTGATAATTTTTACATACCAAAAACTACGAGCTGAAAAAGACGAAAAATTTTCTTCTCACTTTGTGGATTTGTAACGTGTCCAAAACGAATTTGAGAAAATTTTCGATTACCTATCGTGAAAGCTTGATACTTTCCCCACAAAATCGTTTTTTTTTTTTTAAATATTCCTACGACTTTTGATTACTGAGTTATCGCGGATTAAATAAAAGAATTATTTTGACTTTAATTGCTCATAACTCCATTAAAAATTGTCGTATCGTATAATTTAAAAAAGAGATTTTTAAAGCTGAAACTTTACTCTATCAAGATATATTTATATTGTTGATAAGAAAGTAATTGCGGTTTTTACTGATAGATGTCTTTTAAAAAAACGCGATGATTTTTTACTTAATCTAATATTAACTGCAATGTAAATATTATTTATGTAATAACGGTTACGAGTATACGTACGACGCAAGAATAAAATGTACCGTGGAAGAATAAAATATACGACTCTATTCCACCTTCGGTAATCGGTACATCTACCTGAAATCTTTTATTAAGTTCCAAGAGCGACCGAACTTTCACGCCAGCATGTGAGGGAAATTAAACGGTCGTAATCTCTCTCTAAAAAAGAACGGTGCCATATATCAAAAGATCGTTTGGTTTTACGAGAAACGGATGAGGCACGATATACATTCTCATGAAAGTTGGGGTATCCGCGTGAAATAAAAGTACAGCGACGACAAACCGCGGCGGGAGTCCGTTACTTCACCGCTCCGGAGGCACCGTTAGCTCACCTGGCTGCGTGTACGGAATATACAGGGTGCCGCGAAGAGAAAGAGGTCCACGGTTCGTCGTACGAGATCCGCTTTCCGCTTGCATGGCGACGTGCAACCCATACATCGTGCGATTCGTGTCATTTTGATTGCGACGTGGAAAATGCGGGCTGAGGGGAACGACATTAACCCGCTTGACTATGTCTTTCCTCTTCCGCATGATATTGATGTACTGACTCGCATTGAACACGGTTTCAGTCCGGTTCTCTCTGTCACAACCGCCTCCTCTATGTGGCATTGACCTCCGCAAATGACAGATTGAGAAGCGGTAAATCCGACAAGTCTCTCTCTCTCTCTCATAGAGCAACGAGATAACTTGATTTTGTAGAACGTGATATGTAATAATATTGTACGGAATTTCATGTATTTCACGTTGCTTTAGTAATAATTTTTGTACAATGTCATATAATTAGCTCGATTCATTTACAGAAGTGTTGTATCGTTGCGCTCAATTTATTGTCCTAGTTGTCACGATTGACCTCATAGAATGCGGGAACAATTGACGATACTCTGCATTGAGGACAGTAACAAATCTGCTGGTATAAGCGAAGGGAACTATACGTATCCGGAGATGTTTTCGTTTCCATGCGAAGCCTTATGACGAAAGTAACGAGGGCAAACATTCACGTTGCATTTATTACGACAAAAAGAGGTCAAGGGTCAAGGTGTATGCGAGGCACAATTTTGAGATGACTCGATGCAACTGCAAGTCACGATGCAATATGCCTTAGCTCTTCTTCGCTGTCGAGGCAGAATTATTCCAAACATAATTGGGTTTTGTTAAAGACGTCTATAGAGTAAGCTTAAACACTCGCATTAATTGGATTACTAATATAAACTTTTGATGTGTGATACTATCAAGTCGACTGTATCGTTTAAATGCAGAAACAGTTCACTGGAGGATAAGTAAAAGCTACTACTAATTCGGCAACGAATTTATATTTGAAAATATAAAGATAAACGTAAAAATATATCTGCGAAAGAAGATACTAGATGCAAGAGTAAATCTGGCTTTTATCAAATGAGATATTGTCAAGAAGAAACAAGATTTGGCCGAGTCACGAACATCACGATTCGCTACTCTGCGTATATCGATCGAGGTATTGTCGACCGTGCTATGACCGTATTACGAATAATAAAAAGCCAATCTGATCGCATTTTTGAAGCGCGCAATCTTCTGCACGAAACGTGTGAGTCAAGTGAACATCACGAGATTTGTGACAAGCCATAGCACTACAGTGGCACTGTTTTCGCCTGAGCAGGTATAAATCATAATTCTGAAGAAAGTCTATCATACATGTATGTCGTTATTTCTCAACTCTGTTATAATTCGCGTTATAATTTATCCAGCAATTTTTACATCAATCGTATTTCGTTAATTCCGAAATCTCGTTAGCTCTATTCTGTTTAATGAAAATTCTAAAACACAGATCTGTTTATACATTTAGTTCGAGTTTCATGGCCGAGTGACGCGGTACGCTTCTGCAGAAATTTGATAGAGTTCCGATGGATAAAATTCAATTATTTTAACATTTCATTGAGTAACAAAATCGAATTTAATTTGTGTGTAACGTTTACTTTTAATTGTTTTAACTTATTTCATTTAATCCCAATTTTGTAATCGCTGTATATGCGGAATAATACGGATATATATATATGTTCCATATCCCACGTAATATCAATTACGATCGCTAAGATATTGATCTCGGTACGTTTCCCCCTCGCAATACTTCTTCCTTCGATTTTGCAAAAATCACGATGCGTCACTTTCCGTCGCGCTATTACATAAAATTACGCTATCACAAATCAGCCGAGACCGTAAATCGAATTGCTTCCCCGGGGATATCCCGTTCTCATAGCGCGCCAGGAATATCGTCGTCGTGAAACATGGTTGAGCGCGATTTGCGAAATCGTCTATCGCGGCGCGTTCCAGATTACGTGTCGCCGGCAGCGGCGGGACGGCGGCAACTTTCTAAGTGTACAGGTTGCGACGAGAGCACCGAGTGTCTCGGTTTTTTTTTTCTTTTCTTTTTTCTTTTTTCCCCCCCCCCCCCTAGCAGGTAGGTACCGGTCGGTTAATCGCGCGGGCGATGGACGGAGAACCGCTGCTGGCCGCCAATGCTCCACGGCGGAAACCGGTTCCTTCGGCATCGCGAACCGATCGATTTGACCCGAGCACACGGTCGACGTACAAACACCCCTCCCGCCGTTCGTTCTTCCCCGCTGCCGGCGGTTGTACCGTTTTACCGGACCACCGATGGATGACTCGAGAACTCTAAGAACGGGAAGTTTAACGAAAAATGCGGTAAAAAAAAAAAAAGCGACAGACGACAGGGAACTACGTTCTATAAGCGTTTATCGGCAAACAGAGAGTCTGATGTATCCCCGGCTGTTAACGTTATTAACGTTCCGCTTATAGAGCTTCTGGAGATATAAGTACGATATATAAGTAGGATAAATAGAAAATACGGAGAATTATAAATGAGGAAATTATCGTAAAGCTAACGGAGATCGTAAAAGTAATAAAAGGTAACAAAGATATCTACATACGAACTTTTAATAGTATATATACTTCGCGTAATATCTTCTTACTATAGATTAACTTGTCTCTTTTCTCTCTCTTTCTTTCTGCACTTGTCTCTTTTTTTTCTTTTCTGTACGAAACCGCAGTGAGAACTACGGAGAATCGATTTGCTCCGAGGAGATTTTTTTATCGTCACGGGAATCGAGAGAGGCGCGAACGTTCTCTTTTGTAATAGGTGCCTCGGCCTGAACGTTCCCCGATCAAGCCAGTCGAGAAATAATAGCAAGAAAAATTTCCGCATGCAACAATCTCGTAGCTACTACAACACGCGTGTGAACTTACAACGGACCAAATACGATTTGTATCTTTTTAGGGGGGCTTTTACTTCTCCCGTTGAACTGATACGGAGAGAGTATACCGCGTCCGCAGTATCGAAATTTCCGTCAGCGACAAAGTTCTGCGCGGAAATATCTTAAACGGTATCGGCGCGACTCGTTTAAAAATAGCGGGAAGCACCCAGCTTAAGTATGACGGACTCGGAGCCAATAACGGTCAGAAATACGAAGCAACGGACAATCAGCGGCTCCGAATGGAGAGCAGAATGGGCAGGAAGAGGAATTCGCAAAAAAGATAATCGCGGGAAAGGAAGAAGAGAAACATCCGTAAAGTGTCTGCGGCATTAATGACGAGCCGCAACCCCCGTGGTGGACGCATCGAGACTCTTTGAACAATAGCTATTGTAGTCGTTTATATCGTCAACGCGGCTATCCCTGTTATACAGAGAGACGCTAGCCTAGTTGCAAAATTCAATTATAATAAACTGACCGTTCTCGCGCGCGCACGCATTTACCCCGTGGGGTAAGAATGAAAGAGAGGCAAGGGAGGGAAAGATACGTAGGAAGCGTGGGTAGGATCGTGCAGGGTGGGTACAGGTCGCGTGATAAGGGTCGCATTGCCACACCTTGATACTAGATACCCCTCTTCGTGGTAGCTTTTAACCAAATGACGCGGATTTTATTATTGGATGGTGCCTCTTACAAGGGTGCGGCCGAGCTATACCGTCATCCTACCGGTATTAATGCGCCTCCACCGTTGCTAACCGGCCTCGCCTTATTCGCGTTTTTGCCCTCTTTCTGATGAGTGTTACCGTGAAGTCCGACAAAATAAACTGTCTACACGCGAGTCCGTTAGAACGACTCAAAGACCGATCGGTGTGGATGACCTGAGATAGACCTGCAATGACGTTTGATGCTCGCAATGAAAATCTACCGCAAATTTTGTACAAGGGAAAACGTTGTAAATTGAAGATCTCAGAAGAAACAGCCAGAAAAGTTTCCTTTTTAACATTTCCAGAAAGCAAAAAGATCTCTGCTTGATGTTATCCTTTACGAATTACGAATTATCAGAATCATAAATAATTACAAGCAATTAAAGCAAATTAGTACAGCAAAAGATATGTACGGATCTGTATAAAAGATATTAGAAAATATCCTCTAGAAATTAATAATAATAATAATAATTTTATTGCACGCACTTACAAGTTGAATTTAATTATAATTTGAAATTATAAAAAAGAAAAAAGAGAAAAGAAAAAAAAAATTAAGTGCTAGCAAAAGGCAAAGTATTCCGAAATCTCTAAAAATACATCTCGCACTAATTATTGTCGAGGAGTTGTAAGAGATCACTTTCGCGTGCGTCGAAACCGCGATTATATCGCAATGGTATATTAAGACCCACGCTGCAATTGCGCTCTCGAGGCATTACTCTTACGAAAATTTCTCCGCGCGCAACGCTCTACGCTGCGTAAGAACAGTGGATTTAAGAGCATTCTCATGAGAATCCGCCGAGCGGGAGAAAACGAACGTTCGACGAATTTCCTAAAGTTCTCATGGCGGTGCAACACGCTTCACGGGTCCTCTTCATCTCCATTTAATGAAAATAAACGCGTGGAAAATTGCGCAAGAAAGCGTGTCGGTGCACGAGTGCCGGGCCGGGCGTTTTGTAAAGCGTCAACGATTTTCGATTCGACTGATGAACAAAGAAATTGGAAAGTTCAAATCTCTCGTAGGCTCAATAAACAAGATGAAATAATGGAAATGCAACAAAAAAAAAAAAGAAAGGATAGGAAATGCCAGCGAGAAAGCGTATAATCGCATCAAGCATTTTTCTCATTATCAACGAAATCGTAAGTCGCAGCCTGTAAAAAGTAGTTCATCGTCATTAAATAATTCATTTGTGTATTTTTACAATTTTAACGCTTTTTCTTACTTATATATCTCTGCCTTATAGAAATCGATTAACGCGCTAGAGAAACTAAGGGCAAGGAGAACTTAGTAAAGTTTGAGAAATAAGTTAAGGAAATGACGCGTAAATATACGCGTGTCTGATACGATTCAAGGTGGAAGAAGTCGTGTTTAATTTTTCAAGAAAAATTTTCCACTTCCCTTCAAATTCTCTCCGAGTGCTGAGTGAGTTAACTATTTCTAGTGACGTACATGCAGAGGCGGGGGAACAGACCAATTAATTTTATTAAAGGGGACGAGAGCCGCGTGACGTGGGCGCGCGCGGTGTAACGTTATATGGCCACACATCTTGCAACGTCGATTTTATTAGGCCGTTATCGTACAATAATGAAACACGCTCTTGTGTTCACCGTCCCTGTCGCCGTTTCATCGTAGAGACAATACGGTGCCCGTCCTTGCGAACTTTTACTGCGCGCGTACACAGGGATGTATCTCAAACAAATCTACGAAAAAAGCTAATCACAAAGCTGGATTATTTCTAACGGAGAAAGGTATTTTCTATTTTTTTTTTTTTTTTAAACACGTCTATATTTCGTTAAAACGCTGCGAAAATCGAAGAAAGAGATCGTATGTATTTTAACAATTATCCATATTTAATGCTAAAAAAAAAAAAGAAAAAGGTGAAAAGAAGGAAATTTCAAAAACTATGCGAAAAATACGCTCGCATTTTTCAATATCATAATTTACGTACACCCTGTATGCGACACGCGCGATGTACCTATCACCGCCAGGCGATATGATTCGATTTTTCCGGCAAGAGAGCACCGAAGTTGTCTCGCGTGGCGATATCAGATTTATCATCCGCAGCGGCATGTCGATAGATGGGATATATGTAGATGGCCAGGTAGTGGATGGATAGATGGATAAGGACGAGGCTAGAATAGCGTTCGCATTCGCGCGTAGATCCACCGGCGATCAATACGCATAAAGGTGTCATTACGTCTCGCGTAGCGTCACGTGGTCTCTTATCAATGTTTGTCCCTTGCAACAGGAAAGAAAGCTTGCCAATCGTTTTCTTTTTTGTTTCTTCGAAGCCGCGAAGCTTAGGGATTAAAGCGCTCCTCGAAAAACACGGTACCCAATTCTCCTTCTCGCAATCTACAAATCGAATAAAAGTGTCTTGTTTAGAAGTAATTTTAAGTTGGGAAAGAGTACCAAATGCATATCATAACGTATTCGATTGGTTGAGTAACGTTGCCTTCGACATTAATTCCTCCGAGTTCTCGATATACAAAATCCCAAGAGGGTATACAGTGTTGTTACACGCTGTATACCACCCCCCGTTCGTCAATTTATGCTCGAACGAATAAATGGTTTTATACGCGCGACTTCGTCGTGACGATAAGAGTATACAAATATAGATGCGATAACAAAGAGAGAAAAGGATGAACGACGAATTATGAGCGAAAGATATTGACGTAGTTAGATATGCCAGAAAATGGTGACCGCTGAAGAAGAAAAGGCCGGCTCGCGCTATGCGCTAAATGCGGCTGTTGGGGGTTGATTTTAATACCCTCTCTCGGTAGAGAAACGTTGTGGTGGATGTGACCTTTATGAAATGCTACAACCTTTGTAGATCCTGATTGCACTTCTTCACGCACACGAACACATGTGTTCGCGGACACGTCACACACATACACTCGTCGCACTGTACGTACGAATGCGCGTTCATTGGCGAAACGTAAATGTATTCTAATCGCACTTCCACATATCCGCCACGTAGGCAAAGCGAACCCGCACATACGCTTGTCTTACGGATGCCCTGACAGTATAGGAGCCATTGTTTTTGCAGTTACATCCGTGCGGTATACCGAGCGATCCGTTATTAGCGGTACCTAACCGGAAAGAGGACTTTCTCCACGAAAAAAGAATCGATGTGAAAAAAAAAGATAATTTTTTTTTTTTTACATAAAGCTTCACTTTCTCTAGAAGACCAAAAAACATAAAAAAAATTGAAAATTGATTTTTCCTTTATTTTCGATTGATTCTATCAATTCTTTTCTCGTTATAGAAATATAAACGAGATTATCCTTATGATTTAGAAATATTTTATCCGTCAATTTCAATTACTTCATATTTTTTTTTTGTGTGTTGCTCGACGATATTTTTCCGTTTGCAAAATTTAAAATATCCTCAGCGTGAAAAATGTATAATTTGAAAATGCAAGGCTGCATCTTTCCCTCCGTACAGTCGTAAAGAGAACCGTTAACAGGAATCTATTGCATCGTACAGATAAGCATCGTTTACATTTTCCACTTCGCCCTTTATCACCTCCCCGCCGCGATTGATATTACCTTTCGATACACCCCGTATATATAGGGCGTACATATATCACGCTCGAGGCGTTAGCACACATCATGAGAGAAAGAAGGCGAGTGCACGCCCGCACATGTGTACGTGTCTATGTATGCGTGGGGGAGGCTTTCGTGCCAACCCCCGACGTATACTCGTCCCGGAACCACCGACGTTAAGTCTACCATGTTGCTAGACGTGGCGCAAACCGTTGGAGAACCGTCGTCGATCGATGAAAATGTGGCTCCGCGCACGGTGCCGTTTACATACGTTTACGTAAGTTTACGCGCCGCCGCGAGGATCCGGGCCTCAGTTGGAAATTGCCGGTCGTTTATAACTTGGCCCAGGCGGGGGGGGGAGGGGAGGGGGGGCTCGGTAAATTCGATTGCATCGCAAATACGGACTGAGTGACTTCATTCTCGTGGGTGCCGACAGATCTGCGAAAATGTCTATCATTTCGATCACGATCGAGGATGTAAGATTTCGTTGATTGCGACGGATATTAACACGTGCTTTCAACTCGAATGAATATCGGAATATATCGGAATAATGGACGGGATCACAACTGAAAGATCGAAAGCGATCTGAGCCCGTGTTTATCGATTCAATTACTTCATCTCCTCAATACAAGTTATGTTGCTTCATAAAAATTCGCCGGTTCGTCTGTATGCGAACTTGTATCATCACGCATGAAATAACCCGGCGAGTCGCGCAGGAAACGAAGAACATGTCGACCCAATGATCGCCGTCGAGCAACGGTACTTTGTTGGTCATAAATGTTGGCTGACCGTTAAGTCGACTCTTTTCGAGTCTCCATTACGTCGCGTCGAGACGTTTCGTCTCTTTTCGTATTTTCTGCCGGGCCAAGTCTTCGAACTAAACATAGCCAGTGAATCAATCAGGGAAATAAAGATTCTGATTTCGTAGATCGGAGCCAGATATGAACCATAACCGTACAACAAATGAATTAATATATTACATATCGATGTGGGTTTTTGGCAAACTCTTACACGATAATGTCACGTTATTCTTTAACAAATTGATTTTCAAATTTAAGAACTTCCTGACGTCTCTCTCTTCCAAGTAAAATTAATCGCGCAGAGAATGTACATATTATATCTCATATTTTTTTTACAAGCAAAGAGAATATACGGAAAAAAAGAATTTAGATTGTTTCGCATTCTTCATCTATGTATTTATATTATTTCGAATGTTTTATGTAACATCAATCATCTCTCGTTTTTTTTTTTACCACATTTTTTACGCACTATTGAAGCAAGCTGAATATAAAACCCATAATTACGTATATAAAATTGATTAAATGTTTTTAAAAAATATAAAAAGCGTATTTATACATTGAAAAAAAGTGTACTAAATCAAACTTTCTAAATTAAAATTTCTTTGAATAGTACTAAGTAAACATTTACTTGTAGTAAATATTTACTGGATAAAAAAAAAACGACGGTTAAATCAAACAAATGGTTTTTTTTTGTATCGAATAAATGTTTACATTCAATAAATATTTACTTAGAACTGTTCAAACAAATATTTATAAAAATTTAATTTTTTGTCCAGTGTGTTTGTTTTTAAAGAATCGATTGCATTCCTCGCGATAATAAAAAGTCGCAAATTTTTTTTTTACATCTGTGCTTTTCCACTCCAAAATTCTTTAGAATTTGTAAAGCGTTGAATTGTACACTATGTGATAAGTAAGCAGCTGTTGATAAGCCAGCCTTTGACACCGTCGCTTTTGCAAAACACACTGCTTCGAGCTGTAAATTCATGCGATTCAGGCGGCAGAATCCCTTAGTAGGTTCCTCTCATCGTGAAACCTTGCTCTTGATATTTACCACCTGACGCAATATAACGCGCGCGCGAGAATTGAACGGAATGTGGAGCAGCGCGGTGCGGTGTGTCGCGCGCGCCAAGAAAAGCGATCGAATTTCACGTGCAACGGGCAGTTTACGCTACTCTGCTGCATCGAAATCGCGAGCAGCGATCAGTGGCTACGAACCTTGATGCGGATTACCAGCCGTGCTAGGGTTATTCAGCGTTAAACACTAGCAACAGACCCGTAGTTAGCTGGAGTTTTGGACTATCCAATTCCGTGTGCGACACATTGAAATGTCAGAGAACGGAATACCTATTAGAAAATGATAAAGAGGACGTACATTCTTTCCCTTAAATTTGATTAAAACTGCGTAAAATACAAATTTACAACGCGCCGCTGTTATTGTATTTTATATCTATTTGTTATTTAATTACCGTTTTCGAACGATTTCAAATCCAATTTGCGAATGCTTGCAATAAAGTTGTCATTATCATCATTATATTCTTCTGTGATGAATAAATGATACCTTTTATAAAATCCACTTTGGACATGCTTTCAAGTTAAAAATGACTCTCATAATTATCGTCATCATACCCATGCCGTATCTTTTATTCCAAACTGCTCCGACCGCTGATGAAGCATTGCCCGAAATCTCGTGAAGACAAGGGAGAAAATGCCGTTGCGGCATTTTGGCGCGGCGGTGATAAAAAATTCCTGACCACAATCCTGACCACCAACGTCGCGATTATCGGTCAGTTCGCACACGAGCTAACTCGGGCGATCGTTATGAATTATCGTTGCGACGCCGCGATGGCCTGACAACTCCTCCCTCCGTTTTACGCCCCTGTCGTTTATTGTCATGTGTGACAAGCGCGATCGACATTTATTATTTATACGGAATCGTGCCCGTCGTGCATGCCGCAGCTCTCTTATTCGAAGAAAGAGTTCGCCCGCGTTTGACCCGACTCTACTCTCCTTCTGGTCCCTCCATAAAGTGGCGGAAGAGGCGGTTTCCGGAGAAAAAGAGAGAGAGACGGCCGGTCGTCGGCGGAAATTCGTCACGATAAGTATAATCGTGGATCGCGTCGTCGTGGCGTGCCGAGAAACGCGTCGCGCTTTGCGTGGCTGAATAATATTCCGAAGTTTCGGCTCAGATAATGTGTAATTCGGAATAAATTCTATCCGTATTTTTGTTTACACGTCGCAAGTTGTAATTACAAGAAACTTTTTGTTACAACTAACGGCAAATTATAATCCATTTACATGCGAATGTATAATTAAATAGTCTTATCGCAGCTCATCGCTGCTTAATCCATATTTAATTTTATCTTTTAATTTTCCGAATTAATTCTCATTTCTACGTAATATCTCGCCTATTAGTGCAACGTTGCGTTTGAGTAGATTATGAAATTCACTCGCAGGTTGGTCTTCTCTAAAGTACCTACTCTAAATTGTCATTTAAAAAGCATTCCTGTTGATTAATATCCTTGTACTTTCGATCGCGTGTTGGCGATAGCATAACATTTCTCCCATTTTTCATGCAAATTTTATGACCTGTCTTGTCCTTGAGAAACCGACATAAAAATGAAACAGCGTGTTAAAAAGAAAAATTAAAATCACTATAATTTCGTTCACAGAAAGTGATATTTCGTCACAGATATGTTATCAAACTGCCGAACTAATATGTAAATCATGAGATATTAGGGTATGTAAATCTTCAGAAAATTTCTAAATAGATTCTTCGTGATCAAATTTACAGATGCCAACATGATAACAAGTAAAAAAAGAAAAAAAAAGAAAAAAAAAGAAAAAG
>NW_017305800.1:2641249-2649325 GCF_001594115.1 Trachymyrmex septentrionalis | reverse complement strand
TACAGATGCCAACATGATAACAAGTAAAAAAAGAAAAAAAAAGAAAAAGAAAAAAAAAAGTCACACGAACGAAAACCGTAAAAATCACAGTCAGTTCATAACGGAAGCGTACACTATATGTATATGTATGAAGACATTTTCCGTTATAATATATCGTGTGATTTCACGCTCGTTGTTCGCACTAATTTTCCATACTTATTTTACACGTACGCCGCGATATCTACGTGACTTTAATCGCGCGATCCTTCGCGATTCGCGAATTCGTTCGCATGGCAACAAAGGGATGCACCGCATGCAACTATGTGCTAAATGACTAACTAGGCGCGCCTGATAGCTGGCATCTCACCGTGCGTAGAACAGAAGCTAACGCGCGAGAAGCGAGGGGGAATCATTGGCTAAGGCATGGCTGGCCCGCGCTATCTCATCGCCGTGCGCCGACCACTCAGCGGTAATGCGAGATCCCTAGCGTAATAAGAGACGCCCCGGTAATTATTACATTCCCGCGCGTTGCGAAGACGCGACCAAGCAAGCTAGAATCCGTGGAAGGCCAGCGCGCGCGTCGAGCAGCACATCCCCCAGGTGGAGAAGCAACGCCGTGAGCAACGCGGACGAGTCTCGCCGCCGCCGCCGCCACTGCACACACGCGAGGAATCTTTTCTCTCTCCTTTTTCTTTATTCCCTATTCAGCTCCACCCCCTCACCACGCGCAATTTAATTAGACGCCTCGGGGAGCGAGTGACTTGCATTCTTCATCGCACGAGGCGAGACCGACGACGCTCAATCATCGCTCTCTCTCTCTCTCTCTCTCTCTCTCTCTCTCTCTCTCTCTCTCGATTCGCACCACGAAACGGAACGCGCGCGGATCGCTGTCGTATTAAGAAACGCGGGTACGGAAACTGGGAATAAATAAAGTGAGACTGGTGGTATGTATTCACGTACACGGGGTGACACGTTTACCGAAAGCGTGACTGACTTAGCTTGCGCGTCAGAAGCGGAAAGTTAATATCGCGAGTTTGTGTCTCCGTGGAATTTCCCGAATTCGGGACGGCGACGTGATCAAAGCTCGTCGGGTCATAGCGTAGAAGTATCAAACTTCGTAACAAAGAGTGGCATCGAGATGATGCTCAACGCTCGACGCACTTATTCACAGGCTCTGTTAATTGCACGAGCGACAGTATATTTGAAACGTTCTCGAGGTAGTTTCCACTTTTGTGAAAACGTTACGATTGAGATTCCTCTCCTCTCCCTTTCCGTCGGAACAGGCGGAAAACGCGGTGAATTAAAACCAGCCGAGATGCAGGGAAGTAACGAATTTTCGGAATGAGGATCTCGCGGAAACATCCGAAGAATGCGCGAAGGATACACGGCCTCGCCCTTCCGTAGAACATTAATAGAAAAGCGTTGGTCTCTGTACGTTTAGTTGTCCGCCTATATTTGGCCAGGAATTTCCTGACAGCGGGGAGCTTTTGTGCTTCCGTATAAATTGTATAATTAAAATATACTCGCCGCGACTCGCAGCTGATGTTACGCGAGAATTTATTCAACTGAGATACCTGAAATTATGGGGAAAAAAACTTTGGGCGCAAAAAGCGAGCGGGGCGTCCGAGGAATGTTCGCGGCTCGTGGAGTCGCGCGTTCCGTGGAGACTGCGCTAACCGTGAAAAACAGTGGAGAAAAATCTCCGCGATCGTACCTCAGCGCAGAACAGAAATCACACACTCCTTGGTAATATTGTGACGCGATTGAATTGCACGAGAGAAAACAGGAGCTGATTCGGTCTTACAAAACGCGCGGCGTCTACCGGCGGAGGATGCGGAGTAAAAATGCAAGTACGTCTCGCTGTAAATCTGTCGTATGCATAATAAAAGCGTGCGCACTATATCGAGTACACTCGCCGCGGCCTCTCTTGCGGTCCGACGTTTCCTGAAGAATAATTTTCCTCGCACCGCACGCCCTTTACACTCCGGCGTCGAAAATGGACTCGAGCACGGCACTTCGCGGCCGGCCTTTTTTCGCACAGTTCTGCAAAATATTCGAAACAGTATATGATTGTACTCAGTCAACTGTAGCCTGCTTTTAGAATTTACGTAGGTATATAAATTCCTCGAATAATATAGATTAATCATTTTATGTTAGACCAATTAAGTTAAATTAACGACGAAATACTTGAACCTAGCTCGTTTATTAGAAATAATGATCTAGTAATGAACTTTAATCTTAATATATGATAACGTTACTGTATTTTGTACAACGTTATCATGTAAAACGAAAGCAATGTACTATTATTCTATTAATTAATAATAAACGGTAATGCTACTGCAATTTGTGTTCGTATAGAGGAAAAATAACATACTATTATTTTAATTAAAATTTTAATAATCACATTAAATAAATATTACTATTTTATATATATATTTTATTTTACATTGAATAATATACTGTTCGTCAAAGTCGAATAAGAATACATATACATGAATCCAGACTGCTCCCTTAAATCGGAGTGATAAAATCGACATTGACGTCGTCTTGAAATTAAAGTATTCTAAATCTTACAGCCATTCAGTATCTACCTACACACATCCCCATTTCGAATATACTCCACTTCACTGAAGTACGATAAGGACATGTCACGCGAAGACGAGAGACGAGTATGCAATGGAAGAGCACTGGAGCGCTGATTTTCCGCACGTGTCGATGTTGACAATGAGCCATAGAAATCAGCTGATGAACCCAGGACAAGAAATGCTGGACGATAATATTGAATACACGACGGAAAACGGCGTTTCTCTGTTGCATACGAAATACGACCGAGCCACCCACCCCTCGCACGATTTCTCACCGCCGCCGACGCCTTCTAAACGACGAAATGTTGCGTCCCGTGAGCTCGCAAGCTCGACGCCTAAATTATGGGCAAGATGGTCGTATATTAATGCTTGCGCCGCGCGCAAACAAAACGCGAACAAACGGAGGAGCGAGGAGCTTCACTTTACTTTCGTCGGAAGAAGCGCGAGCCGTGAGAATTTTGAGTACCTGCTGCACGGAAGCGTCAGGCGAAATAATCTTTAACCGCATTTTAAGCGCCGTCCGTTGAAATATTAAACGATAGAAAATTTGCAGGACAAAATTAAAGGATAAAAAAGAAATGGCGGAAAAACTAATAACGGAAAATAAGAAGTATTCGGCACAAGCGTTACGAAAGAACCTAGGGATTGCTACCGTTGACAAGAAGTAAAAATAAAATAAATTATACGGATAAATATGAAAGGGAATAAATATTCACACGGAATATCAGTTTCGAAAGAATTGAAAGGAAATAAAGAGATTCGGGGGGGGATATCAATTTTGAAGAAATTCAAAGATAAAAATATACGCCTCGAAAACTTTTAAGATCTAAATCTCCCATTTACATTTGATATTTCAAGTTGGAATACATTTCATTCATCGAAAACATTTTTAACTGCGCTGAAATGATGTCGCATTGCTTCGAACCGCCACTTTTATCGGTTTGTTTTCTCTGCTATCTGCAATTGTAGCACGTTCCGTATGTGCATCCGACAAGTGCCTGCGCGACAATCGAACGCGTCGACATTGGCAGTCCCTGCATAAATCCACGCTGCATAAATAGGACACTCATTTACATGGGAAAGATTGTACATGGGATATACTCGGTGTACCCAGGTGGTAAGATCGGCTGGCGGGGAGATGCATAGGTCGTTTTACTTCGCGATATACACTCTGCATACACGCCCCTTCGAAATATAACACTCGGATACGCCGAGACTCCAAGACCTTCCGACAAGGATTCATTTACGAGCGCATCATGCGCAAATGTGCATTCGGCACAGTCTTATTTTCCGCGTTTAAATTACACAATTACAATTGCTTAATACGCTGCGATATTGCATTAAACTTTTAACGCCGTTTATTAAACGATTTCTTCCTGTTTTGTACATTTCGAAACGAAATCATGAAATATTCGAATAATAAAATATTATTTTTGATAAATAATAAATAATAAAATTATTTAGGGTAACTCCGATATATACGCCGCACCTATCGAAAACTTGCTCAAGTATTATTTACTATGTTTAAAGTAAACGAACTATATCAGTAAAAACTTTGTACCGTCTACTATTATGAAAAGAATATTAGAATCTGAAATATTTATATTTCGTATTAAAAAATGAAATTTTTTAAGACTGCATGTTTGCCGTATATCCTACAGGGGTGGGATATATGGCTACTCATAGGGGGAGGAGGGTATGCATAGCTTATACAAAATTTACAAATAATATAAATAAGACTTAAAATGACACAATAATTTATAAAATGCGTTTATAAAGTTTTATTAAGGAATAAGAATGATAAATATATATATGAAGTAATAAATAATTACAATCTTCCCCCAGATGTATTACAAGTGTTATGATATGAGATACATATTTCATGTAATGTATTTATTGTATTTAATGCAGTGAATTCAATCTGTGCACTTTATATGTTTTGGGCATAAATCCCGCCTGTTAAAAATGCCATATATCCGAAACAGATGAGATATACAAGACAACAAACTAAACGAAGAATACAAGAGCGAAGTACTTGTATTTTGTTATACAAAAATACTTTACTTTTCCTCTCACACTCATGTCACGAAATCACGAAATAATCGTAAAGTCTTTTGCACGTCCTACAGTAATTATTTTATATAGATTATAATTTATGATGGCGGTATTTAACACAGTAACAAATCGATTCAACTCACAGTAATTTCATTAATATTAACAGTAAGAAACTGAAATCATAATACAATACTAATATAACATAAAGGCACGTAACAGAGTAGTTGCGGGAAAATTACCCCGACTCCTACTTTTTCTGACTTCTGCGGCATAAATCCCAACGCGGCGTACTTGCCGAAGTTACCCTATCAATTATTTTTATGTAAATATTTTCCTTTTACTTTCGCTTTTAAATACTTAAACGCTCTCTTATACGTAGAGAAATACATACTAAAATAAACAGAAATGACATTAATAAAAAAATAAAATAACTTCATTAAAAAAAAAAGTTTGTCATTATAAAAGATATATTTGATATAAAAATTAAAAATATGTATCATTGGGTTTCTTGATAAAAAGAATGTTAAACTTTCATTATAAACTAACTTGTTTGAAATTTTTTTTATTATTATACATTTCTCCAAGCTAAATATTTAAAAGTGCAAAAAAAATCTATATTTGTAGCGTGGATCAAGCTCTAATTATAAAAGAAGATGGACTATATCTTTCAGTTATCTTTTCATCGGTATGCTGGTCGAAACCTCATTTTCGATATCCGTAGCCTCGCAGGCGCATCACGATGGTTTGTGCCAACAGTTGGTGCAACGGTATCGCGGCATCATGGAACATGAGGATAAAGGGACGAGAGAGAGGACGAGGGAGGATCGACGGACATGGAGAAATCTCGTACTTGTTCTCAGCATTCCATCGAGAATCACGGTTCGTGGCTCGTCTAACAGTTGAGCAAAACGGCATGCTGGCACGAGAAGAAGAGGTCACCAACGAAAGACGATGATAGAATCACATTACTGCCGACATTACAACGCGCCATTGACGCCACTAAGTATTCCGAACTTCCGCAAATTCTCGAAACGTAATTGGCCTTAAAGACGATATCGCGTATTTCAATAGCCAGACGTTTGCGGTTTGTTTAAAAACATTCCTGCATTTCTCTTGTCATGTTACGTGACTAAAGGTGACACGTTAATGCCGAAATTTCACATAATTCCAAAATAAATAATAATATGTCGAACTTTTACGCTGCTATCTCACGCGAACTCAATCGTAAGAGTAGTTTAGTAAAACAACTAATGAACGGAGTTACTACGAAAGCAACGAGCACAGCTCATTATCGATATTACTTCGTCGAGGAATGTCTTTCCGCTCGACATGGCAGGAATTGACGGACAAAGCTACGGCCGCTATCGCGACTAAACTCGATACGTCGTCCACCTCGGCCATCCGTTTCCTATTCTGACATCTGCTTTGAATCATTGACCCACTGCGAAACATCCCGATTCTGTTTCAACTCGTCATTATTTAAAGACAATACTTAAAAAAAAAAAAAAAAAAAAAGAATCGTCCCTAGAGAAAAATAATACCGCGACACATTCGTGAAATTACTTGTGAAGAGAGGTTTCGTGTTTATTTCTAATTTTCATGGCGTAAATGAAATCGATCTGGTGAAACATTTCATCTAAATGTATGTTCTCTAATATCCCTTCTTGTAGACATATTCTTTGCACATAATACGAAAATAATAGCCGGCACAGTGCCTCACGAGAAATCCTGGTGAAACCAAGCGGTTCACGGCTGGTTCTGTGTGCATGAGCGACCAAGCTCGGTTGACGCGATAATTAAATTTTCACCAACGTAGAAAAACGTTGGAAAGAGACGTTGCGACCGCGATACCCATGGGAGGACGGCTTGAAATTAGAAAGAACATTCCGCGAAAGCTCACGCGTATCCGCAAGCCGGCGGGAAGATGCGTTAACCAGTTGGGTAAACTTACACGCGCACGCAATATTCCTGCGCAAATTGTAAGCCGGAACAATTTTTGTGTAAACCGTTCGAACAGTTAATTTTGCAGTTATAATTGATTTAATCGTGTCGATACGACGCAATGAATAATAGACGAAATATGGTAGTTTAAAAAAAAAAATCACACGAACAGATTTCACGTTTCATGCACGTTTCACGCTTGATTCGGAATTTCGGAAAAGAACAAACGTTTGTTTTTAACAAGGAATATCGTCCTGTATGTATGCAAGAATTCGGCGAGTGTTAATAAATAGCTTAATTACGATCAATGCATTGTTCTTCTCTTATATTATAATTCTATTATTACAGAAACGTATTTGATATCCTTCTTATTAATCGGATGTGCCTAATACTCTCGATATGAATCGAAAGAAGAAACTATCAGTTGTCTGAAAGAAGAATTGAACACATATTTATTCAACAATTTCGGCTCACATCAAATTAGGAAAATACGAGAGAGAGAGAGAGAGAGAGAAATGTCGAACGATAAAATACACCGTTGTTTATAATATATTTGCTGGCGTAAGGCTCGGTTCCAATAATGTAAGATTAACTTTAATCTCAGTTCCATTTCCTCTTTATCCTTTTCTAATTCTAAGAATTAAAAAAAGATAAACAGTAAATTAAACCGAGATTAAAGTTAATCCTACTTTGGTTGGAACTAAATAATAGCCGAAAGCGTTCTTTCAATTAAAATCGCTAATATATTAAAGAAAAAAAGATAAACGAAAAAAAAAATGACTGAACAATTAAATATTTGCCGTCGTTTACAATCGGTCGGTGTTAGCAGGGGCGTTTCTTTTCTCTCGATTAAGATGGCCAGTATGTTAAAGAAGAGAGTGGCTTAAGGCGGAGCAAATTAGATTTTCAGGGTCGAAAGAAGCCAACGGCGGTAGGCGATAGGCTTCGTGTATTACGCCACTGCGCTCGCTGCGTACAAAGATTCGAGACACGAGAAAAGTCGAGAAGCGAGCGAGAGAAGTAAGCGTATTGCTATTTCGCCTCTCTCCGGACTGGCGGTATAATAATTTTTGCGGTCGGCAGAGTGGCGTACGACACGAGGGAAAATCATTAACGCGTGTATCGTTCGCCGAGCGTAGCGACGTCGACGAGATAATTAAATTCCTATTAGCCGAGGTGCTATTGGATGAAACGGCGAGCAAAATAGAATTACTAAAAGAAAAGAAAAGGAAAGGAAAGGAAAGGAAAAAAAAAAAAAGAAAAATGGAGCGTCGCAACAAAATAATTTTGAGATGGTTTTTATCTCGGGCGATCCTTTCACCGCGCACAAACAATTCCGAGGCTTGACATGCGGAAGATGCACAACGTTCGAAAATTTACCGACCGGGTCTAAAATCGCGTCGTGGAATACGCGTACCTTCACAGTGGCGTAATTATTAGTTTTCTAATTACTCTACGCGCGCAGCATTTCGTGCGCAACTTTTCAGACCGAAACGGCGCAAAATAGAATTGCTGT
>NW_017305800.1:2640525-2641149 GCF_001594115.1 Trachymyrmex septentrionalis | reverse complement strand
AAAAAAAAAAAAAAAAAAAAAAAAAAACAAAGATCAGGGACCATAACGAAACAATTTTTACACGGTTTTTCCATCGTATGAATAATTCTAGACGAGGAATTTGGAAACTCCCTGAGTTTCGCTGATTTTCCCAATTAGACAAAGCGCCCCTGTTATCCTTAAATAGCTTTTTTACGTTGAAACATTGATAAACAAGCTACTACTTCTCGTGAATACTCTCTGATGCTTTTTTAGACTAGTAGCAATTTCAAGATCGACCCATCGTCTATCATAGATTTACGCTCTCAGAGAGACAATAACCTCGATGAAAAGTGGGTGTTGCTGCGTCTTGAACAAAACCATAGAAGCGTGTATCATGAACGTTTGCGAGCTTACCAAAAATTCTCATCAAAGTCTGCAGGAGTGATAGTGCACGCGCGCTTCATGGCCACGTAATTAGAGTTTCCTAATTTTTCCACGAACGTGTGCAACGCAGTAAACGAGATTACTCCCGTGCACGGAGGATTTTCTGTGTACGAAGAGGGTGAAAACAAAAGACTGTGCGAAGACGTGCACGGGAAGATAATGCATGTGTTGTTTAAATTTATTTATATCACATACAAATGTATATATGTATATATATAT
>NW_017305800.1:2637622-2640195 GCF_001594115.1 Trachymyrmex septentrionalis | reverse complement strand
ATATATATACACAAGTATATATATATATATACTTGTATATATCTAGTATATATCTGTATGCTGGAACAAATTTACGTGATTTCAACGTCCAACGCAATGTAGAATTTTCATTATTTTTATCCTCGTTGTTTTTCGGAAGATATGTATGAACGAATCAGCTGACATAATTCGTCAAACGCATTGTACTCTGTTCGTACCTTGAATACTTGTATTATTATGCGACATCTTGTATCGTGTAGAAGCGATGGAATGGAAATTGAGCGATTGAACGTATCGAAAGTCATTTTCTAGTTTAACGTTTCAGCGTTCTCCTTTTTGCTCGCGGTAGCGACGATTTCTTTGCGTATACAGGGTGTATGAAAAATTCAAATCTATTGATAAAAAAAGATTGATAGAAGATATTAAAGTTTCAAAAAAAAAAAAAAAAAAAAAAAGAGAGAGAAATGTTCTGCATTTCTTTATTTCCTATTAATTTAATATTAGACAAACAGTACGGGAAAAAAATTCACAAACATTTTTTAACCGCAAAGTTCTACGCTATCTCCTCGTTGGTCAACTTTTGGTATTTCGGAGGCGGATACTGGAGGTATCACTAACTGCAAAACCGATGAAACCACTGCACGCGCAACAGAGGAACAATTCCGTTGCTGAGAGAAGAGGACGGCCCGTGCGGTAGTTACAAATGAAATGAGAACAAAGCGTGGAAAGCGCTCGTACAATTCGAGAGAGCCTTGCCGCGACACCACAAACCGCAAACGTTGCGTCGCGTCGTCTCTCTCCTCTCGTGCCCTCATGTCGGAAGGTATTGGAAATATTAGCATATCGCGTGCGCTTTCACCGAGGTTATCGGCGATGGTCGTAGTAACCCGGCACAAGTTCGCGGGTTAAAGTCGCGCGAACCCGTCCGAAACGTATATTGAGGCACACGATCTCGACGTACGAGCTGTAAACTTCAGATTCGGTAGCACGCAAAAATAATCCCTCTACCCTTCCACTTGTGCGCCGCAATGTTTCCGTGAAAATGACGCTCGTCTCTATTCGCTATTCGACGTGAAATGCATTCCTCCATCGAGGGGAAACTAATTTTACTTCCTGGATTTGTTGACTCCATCCTGCCAACACAGTGACAAATTTACGAACAAAATTGGACATATATCACGATATATCATGATACGTCATACGAATAGGGTGCTATTGAACTAATTTCGGTTTGTATGCTAATATTAGTTCACGAACTAATTGTCAAGTTGTTTAGGCTTACAGTTTGCGAAGAATAAAAAAATTTCCATATACAATACAAGAAAGAGAGAGAGAGAGAGAGTACATTTAAAGAATTCATTTAAAGCAATTTTGAAGTTGCTAGAAATCTACTTACTATTTAATTTTTGTGTTTTCATGATTATGTCATGAAAATCAAAGTTATCATTAGTGCAGTTAATTTAATATTATTCAAAGATATATTAGCAGACACACACTCTACGAGTATTTTGTTTTTCATTTCTCCATCATAAAATATTAAATTCACTCTCTTGTAATTACCGATGACTTATTTAAAAGAGTATTATTGGTTTAACTAGAAATCTATCGTGGAATTCGATATTCCATATAAAAACGCATATGTAATCGAGCAATCAAATATTTATCTCGCGAATGTAGATCGATCGTGTCGCAAAATTCCTTGCTTCAGCATATCGAGCTCCAAGTAAAAAAAAAAAATATATATATATATATATATGAGTATGATGTACTCAGCAGTGATTCGCGCTCTCGTTCCCGGCTGGTCGAGCCGAATTTTGCGGCGTAAGACCTTTTTAAACGATGTCTAGAACACAGACACGAATTAGAATAGACGGGGCGGCGGTGGAGTTTCTTAACGTTATTAATATTCGAGATTAAAGAGGATCAAGTTGCGCTGTCATCAACAAAAAATTCCTACGGCCGGGTACGGGAGGACACTTGGTAACAGAATTAAGGAACTCTCTTTGCTGGCTGGCGAGCCGAGTCAGCGAGAATGAATGCCGGGGAATTACACGTACTGTTACGCCATTACTGTACGGCACGTATCACGTCCACCTAAATATTAGAACGTAACAAAACGCAATGTAACGCAAAGCACCGCGCCATTCCTGTACTCATTTTCTCGCTTAATTATCAAGAATCTCACGGGTCTCCCCTCACGGTTCGCGACGGCTGCGCTCTCTACCTCACGTTTTCTCACGAAGGGTGAGAGAGAAGAAGAATGTCCGTCGACGTCCGACAGCCAATCTTCTTTTCAAGGGTAAATACGAGTAGCGGCGGCGCCTACCTTCTTTCGTCGACAGCGCGAAGATTGCCCTTAAGTCTACGAGGATACTGTCCTCCTTAAAAACACCGATCGAGCGAGAATGAAAGGGTGCGAGAAATAACATATCACGCAATGCACGCTTACGTTAATTTGACCATCTACGGAGGTTTTCTATGTCAAGGTGGACTTGGTATGATGACTTTAAAGCAATCGATCGCGCATAGTTCTGCGAACACGTCAAAGTGGAAAATAATAGCGTTATACTATATGTGGTAATAGTTGTGATCAT
>NW_017305800.1:2632890-2637271 GCF_001594115.1 Trachymyrmex septentrionalis | reverse complement strand
GTATATACATGTATAATTTATGTAATACAATTATATATATATGTATATATAATTATTTGTATATGTATTTATATATATAAAATTATGTATATTCTCAAGATTTAATAAAAGGACTTTCAAATAATGGAAAATTCTTACGGCAATGGAGACAAAATTAAAATTAAAACAATCAGCTGATAGAATAGCTCGCCCACCGAAGCCAAGAAAAATGCACATAACGATATCCAGGGCTATTTTCTGTTTATTAGATCTCTTAAAATAAAAATCAGACTTAAAAGAAGTGTGGTAAAGATAGATGGCGAACAAAAGTTCCGTTCGGGGCGCTGAGTTTCTTGCAGCCAGCGTTGGTCCTTGCATCCGCGTATACTCATGAATACGTGCTCGTGCACCTTATCAATCTCCATCGTTCAGTCTCGCCGCGATATTCATTCTCGACCGACGTTATCGTCAAACTGCGATTATGAGGAAATTTCAACGTGGTTGCGTTTGGCAGAATTTCCTCGACGGTTATTATACATTCGTGTAGATACGCGCTGAAGACGCGCGCTTCGACAAAACGGACGCTTTTAAAAACGAACAACGGAAAAGGACAACTCGGGGAAAAAGACTCGAGTTTGCAAAACGACGTTAAATACGACGACTGCGCCAGTCTAAGAAATGCGCCAATGCGCAATCAAGAATATTGAATAAGAAAAGAATTTTTGATAAAAAAAATTCCTTTTAAAGGATGAAGGAGAGTAGTTGAGGAATAAAAATTCGATTGAGCATTCCCTATAGGGGTCTGAAAGAATCGTGCCGTTATCAAAATCAGAGCGAAAGTTATTCGGGAGTAAATTCGGGAGTTTTTACCCCCGATTATATCTACCGTAGCATAACTAAAAGAGGTACAAGCGATGTTTCCAACCTAATGCGAATAATGCACGCAGGAATGTACGTAAAAAGTTGAGCAACACCAGTAAAAGTTTAATATTTATATAAAAACACGGAAAGTTTTTATTGCGTGTCCGACTAAAATGGTTAACGTCCGATGCTTTAATGGAAATCGACCCATCGCGTACCTAGTCTCGGATCCCCGAATAGCATCGATTCATCGTGCTCAATTAATAACGGTCCATTCCGGAAATCAGGCAACATCGTAAAAAATAACAATTGAACGCTTTAGTCGATCCCTTTTCGATAGATGAACCAAAAATCTGTGAAAAAAATTCTACAACAGAGTATCAATTTATATGTCGATTTGCGAATCACGAGACGATTGTTAACGACGATTCACGGTTGTGCACGAACATCCACCGAATGTTGGTCGACGTAAAAACATTTAATTTTTAACGTGGAAATACAAAGCGGCTCATGCATAAAAAAAACGAATTAAAAGTATTTTTGTAGAGAAACCAATTGTCGCGTTTTAAATATCGCAAATAAGCAGGAAGCTTCGAAATTATTTCCGCGGGTATCTTTGTGATTTCAAAATCGAAACTTGTAAAAGAATATTGGATCTTACAAGAGTGAATTTTAAGCGCAAATCATTTCGAAGCTTCCTAAGATATTAATTAATAATTGCCTAATCTTCCCTCCATCTTCTTGCACCCTCGTTTATATTTTAATTCGTAATATCGATCTTATGTCTAATTTTACACGTTAGTATTTATTTGTGTGTTATATATGTGTCTGCCATGTCTCTACCGAAGCCGAAGAATGTGGAACTTTCAGACGGCGTAAAAGATCGACAATTAAGATATTTTTAAATCTTCAATACGCAATGCTTTTTTCTTAAATGAGTAATGCATTTCCATTATGACATTACCTCGACCTTCCGTATCAAGATTTTTCAGCAAAACGAAACATAACGAATAAACTAAATGCCTTTCAAAAGTACGTTATATAATCATTTTACGCAATGATCGGCCGTACGGTTAAGGACGCCCGGAATTACGAAAATGTTAAATGACCATTCACAAAAACGTGTTTCAGTATACTATCGAGAGTTGAAAATGTCGCTGATTAAAATCCCGGAATCGTTGACGTCAATTCTCGATGTTATAGAAAAATGTTTTCAAATTTGTTCGAAATAAATCTCCTAATTATTAAATCAATATCAAATAAATTTTTCTCAATAAAACACACATATATCTGTGGCTTTCAAATAATCAATGATTAAAACAATTTTTTTTCGCGAGAAAATAGATGATAAAATTATATTTCTTAATTTCAACGAGTGAACGTTAATAGAAGAATTTTGAAATTTTAATAAAAAAAGAGCGATGTGTTATTACTGGCACAGTTCGATAAACGATGATCTCAGCTGAAGGAGAAAAAATAACGGAGAAATTGTCCTCAAGTTAGTCGCTGTTTAATAAAACGAACGGAGAGTTTCTTGTACATTCAACCTGGTCCTGCATTAACCGCGAAAGGTCGTAGAAAATCAACGAATTATCGGGATTCGTAAACTGCGACTTCGACACACAGGGGGGGCTCCCGTACCTTGTCAGCTGCGAGTCGCGCGACAAGAGCCTCCTTGAGCGGTCCCAGCCAATGGTGGGCCCCGACGAAACGCTTGTTCAGCAGTTTCGTGTGCGGGGCTGCCTGGGCATAGACCGCCTCCAGCTCGAGCACCACCATATCTTCACCCCTAACCTCCTAGTTTCCCTCCTGTTTCTGGAGCTGGTCAGCCGGTTACGGTGGCCGTCCCGCGACGCACTGACATTTATCACGCACTCGACACAACTCTTCCTTCGTATCCTCGTGCACATAAGTCGTTTTATCGCACGTGGAGGCGCACCACCGCGCGACCTTACGTTATACTGTCAGACGTCCCACATCATCCCTTCGGAAGGCGCGCTATATGCGAACCTGGCCGTAGCCATGCACCTCGCTAAATCGCACCGTCATCACGTGTCGACTTCTCTTCCGGCCCAGATCATCGAAAGAGAAAGAAAGAAGAAGAAAAAAAATATCACATTCTCGTCAAAAATATGTCACGTTGAGAATTCGCGTCGGTGGTTGCACGTGCTTCGTGAGATTTCTAATCTTTCGACGATGTGTCGTTGCCTCCACGATTATCCACACTGCTTATCGCGTGCACACTTTCAGAAATTCTTCGTGATTTTCCCTCGTCAATCCAAGCGGATCGCAAATCCGGAAAAAAATATCGGGCAGATTACCTCTCCGTCGTCGAGGCAACGTTCGGGTGCGATCTCTCTTATCCCGTCGCGCGAATCACTGCGTTCGTTCAGCACGATACGGCCCGGTCGATTAACGGAGGGGAAGGGGGGGGGGAGAGGAGGGAAGGACCGGAGAAAAAGCCGGATGATGTAAAAGCCGGGGTGAAGAGAGACCGCGCGGCGAGTAGTTAAACCCGGCGTGATCCGGTAAACCGCGCGCGCTCGCAACGGCTGCCGCGTAGAAAGGCAGTTGAGAACTGACTGCCACCTCTCTCAACGAGCCTCCTCGCTCCCATAGCCCGAGCTTTGAGTGACGCGAGGCGACGCGAGGCGACGCGACGCGAGGCGACGCGACGCGCCGTACGGCCGGTGTGACGTGTACATCCCTCTCTCTTGTGGTCTCACTCTCCCTCTTTCCTTCTGTTCTATTCTCTCGCTCCTGCTCGCTCTTCTCTCCAATCTCTCTCTCTCTCTCTCCCTCCCCTCTCCCTCTCAGTTCGCTGCTCCGTTTTTCTCCCTCCTCCGTTACACGCACTCTTTGACCATCGTCTCGTCTCCGTTGCTCCTGCGCTCCGAGTGTCTCTGTCCATCTTCCGGCGCGCACCATTCCCCCTTAACTTACATCACAGATGTACATGTATGTACACGTACGTACGTGTGTGTGTGTGTGTGTGTGTATGCGCACCATGCGGCACGGACTACTAGAACTCTATTCGTCGCAGGACCCGTCGAGAATACGGACCTGTCGCCCTCAGCTTCTTCACCCTCGACGCCTACCCCCGGCTCTTCTGGGGCTTCTATACTCTTAGTTGAGCAGCTATGACAAAGCCTAGAGCTTCCACAATGTCGATTTGCCGTCTCTCTTACTCGCGTCCGCCGTCGCCAGGATGTACGTTTCAAGGATCTTCTCGATGATAGAAAAGAATAAAATACAAAAGGAGAAAGAGAAATAGTTTCGACTTCTCTTTTCGCGTACCGTGGGATTACTCGGAAAGTTATTTACTCGTACAAGAGAATTTGCCTCAAGTTTCTGAAATCTGTGTCTAAAAGCCACTCTCTATAAGATCTCTATTTGTGTCATTTTCGCCACTTAAATAGCGTTTGTTTAATGTAGCGTTCGAAGCGATTACGTATTGCACCTAAATCTAGAGAATAATATTACAACTTTCGCGTTAAACAGATTTTGTAAATTATACGCAATCGAGATTGACTGTGGGGAT
>NW_017305800.1:2624227-2632790 GCF_001594115.1 Trachymyrmex septentrionalis | reverse complement strand
CTAGAGAATAATATTACAACTTTCGCGTTAAACAGATTTTGTAAATTACACGCAATCGAGATTGACTGTGGGGATGTAGAAGCTTATGGTAAAGTATTACGTTCCAGGTACTATTTACCCTCTTAGTGTCAACGATACACTGTAGCTTCTCGAGAAAATAATACGAAAGGAATTCTCGTGATTTTATAAGTATTTGTCTTTCATTAAACCATTTTCGTTCTCTGTCTAACCATTTCATTTTTTTCTTTCCCTCTCCTCCTCCCCGACTTGCTCGCGTTTAGATACATTATTTAATACTTGAAATTGATTGGCAAAAAGAAAAACCGAGATAAAAAATGTAATATATTTTGATTAATAAACTCAAAAATTCTGAAGTTAAAAAGAACCTCGTCAAAATAATTAAAAAATACGATTGTAAATTTTGTAACATTGATACAAAGACATCCTGCAGAATTCGTTATCATCGTCATTAGTAAACTGATAATTAAAACTCCGACTTTGTGTGTGTTGCTCGAATTGGAAAAAAATACATTTCGAAGTAAAAATATTGTGCAAAAGATATATTTTTTAAAATGTTTAAAAAACATTCGCAAAACATTAATATGTTGCAAGTCGCAGTACAGCAACAAAGTATGCTTCAACATCAGTCATTGCCCTGCAATTTTATACTACATTAATGTTTATGTATGTTAATATATATCGGATAATTTACACGATTAACGATTATCCGTTAATTAACACTTAACAGCTACAATCCGTTTCCGCAATTAATATAACAATCGCCGGACGATTCCCAATGCAAAATGAATAACGGGATTCGGCGAGTAGTTGAAGTACAACCGTCGAGAAATTATTGTGCTCCGTACCCTTGCAAAGCCTTCACAAACGAATCGCTAACGCGAATCGTTTCTTCCACGTGAAAGTATGAAAAACGATATACCCTTTTCCAATAAATCCGCAATTCACAGTTCGCAAGTAATTGCTTTAATACGAATGATCTAAAATGGCTGTCGGAACGTAAACTTATTTACGAACGCGGCGTAAGCGACCACGCAATATTCCTGGATAATCTTTCGCTATCTTGCAAGAAAATACATATATTATACGTGCCTATCGTTAATTAGAATCCGTTATAATAGCAAATTAATACGCGCCTATTCGTAGCATAAAACAGCACTTCGGTCATCCATAAATTTAAATCCTCTGATACGATTATAAATGCGCGTGCAAAAGGGAAAAAAAGAAGAGACAATTGTGATGTTCATTCAAAACCAACACGATCAAATTCTTAATCCATTTCAATTGAGAAGAAAAAGCCACCTTATCTCGACATAATTTACTTATGTTTTAATTGGAAACATCAAAATTATTTCGTAACATTTTTACAGATTTATTTTTACATTGTGCTTGAATGAAATGTTCTCTTCTTGAATAAAATTTGAGAAAATCTTTTTATAAACAACTAACGAATCGTCGTCGTCGGATCTATCGTTAAGTGATCGCGTTAAATAATTCAGATTCTGAAGCTATTACATATCACGTAACCTGCGTAATTTTCAATATTGACGTGCCTCGAGACGCTGCAGAATGGTTCTTCTTTCGCTCCCTTCGTCGGAGCACGTTCTCGTTTTCTCTCGCTGCTTTCGTTCCCACCCGAAGTGCCTTTGAGGAGCATACGTACCTCACCCCGTCTACCTGTACTTGCGAGGGAGAAACAAAAGGGCGCGCACCCGCGAGAGTTTCACGAAATTCAAAAGAAGACGGCTAAACCCTTCTTGCATTCTCCCCTCTTCGTTGAAGTCTGTATAGCTGCATCGTCGAGTGGTCTTGTGCCAAAAATTAGTAATTTGCTCACAGGTAAAAATAGTAATGACCAACGTTGTGGTGAAAATCGGTAAAAGGTTAGTCGGTGATCGATCACTCGTGTTTCTCGGTTGCAATTTCCACATCTCTCTCTCTCTCTCTCTCTCTCTCTCTCTCTCTCTCTCTCTCTCGCGCGCGCACCAAGTTTTTTTTCCTTTTTCTCAACATTAGCGAACATTATCGCTTTAGAGGCATACAAGAGCAGCGTGATAAATTAACTAGATGACTATTACGTGCATAAAACGATCTTAATTAATGCTCGATAATTTTTGAATATTCGCATCTAAAAGAAAAATTATTCGACGTGTGAAACAAAATTATCTCACGAAAAGTTCTTCTTTTTTTCTTTCTTTATTATCAATAGGAGCTCAAATGAATGACAAGTATTGCACGAAAATATGCGACAATAACCGATTTAATCAAATAAACGAAAAATTTTCGCTTTTTCAAATTGTTTCGTAGACAAATTGCAGTTATCTCATGTCGTGTAATTTCGATAATACGACGTAATCATAAACAAAATTGCAAAATCCTCAAGAACAAAGAGATGTAAAATAACAGTAGGGCACAGAAGAGAGCGACACGTAAATGGCACGGTCTCGCCCCCTTCCCACCCTCTCGCTCATCATCGATATATCTTGTCGACCATACGCAACAGTCTATTGTCTCTCGAGAATCCTCCTCTTTCCCTCACGAGCGAGGCCTCATATACATCAATATAACGAACAACCGCGAGATGGACACAGCCGCCATGAGCGAGCCAGGGCGATGACGCTATAAAAGAGAAGTAAAGGATACTCATGGATGGAAAAATTAGAAAAGAGAACAAAATGCAAGAAGTACGGAGGGGACTACATGTGTGTGTGTGTGTGTGTGTGTGTGTGTGTGTGTGTAAGAGAAAAGATAAAATAGAATACGTGAAACAGGATGTAGCGAAAATGAGATGAGGAGTACATATTTTGACTTCATAAAAAAAATAATAAAAATACTTCGAAAAAAAAAAAAAAAATGAATTTTGGGGCATGTGAGTTTAAAAATCCCCGAGCTTCCCTCTATTTCTTCCACTAATAAACTTTCGCATCGCGAACTGAAGTCTTTGCTATTAAAAATTAAAACGCTTAAAAAAGGAAATGCGAGGAACTTAAGATACATTAAAGAGACTTATGTACACACAAGAAGGAAACTAACTTCATCTCTTTTCTTTTTCTTCGCCCTTCCTACAGTTATTTTTATTAAACGTGGCTCCTAATGGCGAATAATACTACCGCAGCGAGAAATTCCAGAAGTTTTTCGCAATTTCCCGCGCCCTTCTTCCCAGGGTGTTTTCAATTTCCCCGACTCTTCCCGATTTCCTTGCAGCAGCCTCGATAAAGAACTCGGGGTATCGCTGGCGTGCATTGCGTTGCAGCGCCGACGAAGAAGGAAAAAAAAAAGAGAAAAAAAAAAGATGATGAAGGGATGAGACGAGATGAAACGTAATGAGAAAGGAGGGTGAGAAAGGTGAGGGAGGGTGGGAAGGGAAGAGAGGGATGGGCGAGACGGGATGCCGCGGTGGGTCCCTATCGGTCGCAACTACTCCATACCGTATTATTTACACGTCGGCAACTTTGCAGTGGCTGTGCATCGTCGACGAAGTACATAAACGCATAAATATGCTTACCCGCGAGAATACATCGCGGATGCACACCGTGTACGGGAGTAGACGCGGGTCTGACGTGTGTACGTGCATACTGGGCGACGACACGTTTAAATTCAAACATGATTTCTGAAAGGCGAGACATTCGCGACATCGGAGATACGCCCATCCGATACGCACACGCCGGACTCACCGAGGTGTGGTCATTGATTCCGGGCCACCCCTACATGACGCACGGGGGAAGTATATACGCTTGTATACTCAATTCCAGCGTGTTTTAAAGGCGCACACACAAAGAGGTATAACCTGAATTCAATTTATCTACTCATCAAAAATTGTAAATATATACAATTTATATAAAATATAAAATTAATCAAGTTTATACAAGGCGCACCACTCTGCATGTTTATCGCTCCATAAAATTCAACCCGCGAGATTTCGCCCAATAGAACGATGGTCCACGGAATGTTCCTGCCGCTTTTAACCAGATCCCAATTGAACAGCAACGTAGATATGGGAAATCCGTCGCCCTACCGTCGTCTTCGTCGATGGACGATTAACCATCCCAGCGAGATGAACGAGTCGAAAGTTGAGAACCCCCGCATTCCGAGGGATGGATCAACACGCTAGTTCGCGTGTTATATACCAGGAGCTCTTTGTTTCTCTCTCGCTCTCCTGATATCTCTCTTTCTCTCTCTTTCTCCTCCCCCAGCTCTCGGTCGACCTCTCCCTTTCACGTTCTTTCTCTCGGTTATACCCGCTTCCAACCCTCACGTGAGACACGGCCCACCAACAGCCGCCGCTGCCACCCTCCAGAGTCTCTTATTATAATAAAAAATTTCCACGTGAGCGCGGCTCGCGTATATAAATATACTTGGCGGTCGCGCTTAACTTAAAGTACTACCCGACTGCACCTACCTACCTATCTACCTACCCTAGCTACCTGTGCACATGCACCCGTGGTGTTGGCGTAATAAACGTCCTAGCTGGAACGCGCAGCGGGAGTTTTAATCGTGCACGGAAAAAGGGATCGACGTAAAACGGCCGACCGATATTTCCCCATCATTTTCCCCCTTTTCTCATCGTTCGTCGACGACGTTATCACCGACGACGTGTACAAATTTCATCGTATGCAACGAGTATCGAGGTCGTAAACTAGTTAGAAGAGAGGATCCCCAATAACATCAGTTGAGTCATATATGAATGTCAGCGCGTGATCAAAATATACATTCATTATTAAAGATGTGATAAATTTTTCCGATAGATGTAATTTTTAATCAACATTAATATTATTCTATATATTATATTATATACGGAAAATTTCGTAGAATAGTAACTGATTCGAAAGATCTCGATTATATTCTTACATTGGTTCTGCTTGTCTTATTTTTAATTTCTCTAATATTTCAGTCTCAACTTATGCAACCATGTTTAGATTGTAATAAGAAATAATGTATTTTACAAACACAGAAATAAAAACAGGCATAAGAGATGTATTTAAAAAAAGATCACATCACAATGGTAAAAATAGTTTCAGCATAAAAAAGCGATCTATTTGCCTCCTCAAAGATCCTAAACAAATTCTATTTGTAATTTGTAATTAGTGACAAAAATATCTTTAGAATCCAATTTCAATGTACATTGAAGCGCCTTTAATCGGAATAGACGGATCGTTACTCGCAAAAGAGGGCTCTGTTGAATTAGAAACGTAAAATCAACGCGGGCTTGCCGCAAAGTCAATAACACACGCACTCTTCCGTGAGCCTGAGATTTAACAGCGTAACAGAAAGAGAAAGAAGCAGCGCGACGGTACTTAGTCACGATTTCCGAGGTCTTTGTCTTTCGTCGCCGAAGGCGGGACAAAAGAGGACGCGAATATGGGATCCCGACTGAAGAAGGGTTGGAGTGAAGGTGAAGTGACTGCGCGGCTCAAGTTGGTCTCTAGCCTAGATATGACTCCGCGGGTGATCCCCAAGGTTTTAATTAGGATCCAGCCGTGGGAGAGACGCAGTCGTCTCGCGACTCTTTCGAGACTAATGATCTTTCCGTTTGATTAATAACCCGCGGGGTGATGCTCTCGTCCAGATCTATGGCAAGTTATGCAACGATAATGGAGTTGCGTTATCAATTCGCCGACATTTCACTGCCGCTTTCCAAGATTAGTCTCAAACGCAGACAGCAATTAAATGTTACTAATCATATAATATTTCATCCGGAATTCAAGAATTAATTTGACACGAAGCTGCACAAGATTTGTTCATCAAATAAAAGTGTTTCTCCCACGGTTAGTGTCTTCAGTTTCTGGTTCTATATAAAGTTATAACTTTCTCCTCCCTCCCTCTCTCTCTCTCTCTCATTTACAAAATAATCCCTTATGCAAAATCCATAAATGTGTAGAGATAGAACAGTGATAGAACTAAATTTGAGCGTTCCGATTCTTCTACATCGATAATGCGTACAATACAGACCTACTAACTTTTAAATCTGTACGATTTGACTGGTGGGTGAGTCATCGGTCGATTTTCCGCGCGTGAAAGGTACCGCGGCAAGGTGATAAATTTCAATAAGGTTCAACCTTGACCTTCCTTCATCCGTCCCGTCTATCTGGACGCGAGAAGCCGGCGAAGAAGTTATTACGGCGTGATTTCAGTCTGGCAGATCCAATATTCGATGTAAACAAACTGAAAGAACTGATATTGCAACGGATCCATATAGGCAATATTTAAAATTTCTCTTGACGTTACAGCAGAAATATTTTTAAATAGAAGCCTCTTCTTCGCCGAAAGAGACAACGATAATATATTTCAATGTATTTTCTATTTTAGAGTTCAAAAGAGCTTAAAATGATGAGATAATCTTTCAACGATTTCAAATAAACATATTTAAATATTTTAAAACAGACTCTCGTATATCATTTGTTTGATAATTATCGATTGTGACGATAAATATTTAGCAATACTACTACTGAAACTGAGAAAATCTCATGAAATAAATAACGGGCGCGTTTGTAAGAATAAATAATAATGAAGTAAGATGGTACATATTTGTGTCTGTGCACGTGCAGCTAAAATAGCATACGTCAAGAACATCCAAGTTTCCAGTCCCTGTGTGAAGCGTTGTAGCGGCTCAATATAGTCAACAAAGACCGTCATAATAAAGCCTCTACAGTTTGCTACTCCCGCTTGATTATTTATAGAAAAGAGTTCACGAGGGAAAAAAATTATACTGTTACCTTCCAATTCTCTCGCTTAATAACAATAAAGGTATAGACATAAAGGTTCCACATTTAATCGTCGCGAATTGCAATCTCTACCGAGACACTCGTTTCTATAATAGAGAAGGGCTTTCCCTTCGATCTTCGACCCACCCCCATCCCTTCACGGTTGGTTTTCGCGTCGGCAAGCTCCAAGTGCGTAAATTTTCAAGACGATGACGAGTGCTACGATGCCGCAGCATTGAGGCAGGTGTCGGAAAAATGAAGAAGCGCGTTTGTCTGACTCGGCAAAAATTACTGCATACAGCCCGTGGAATGCAATCCATCAACGACAGATCCTTGGATGCGTCAAAGGGGGAGAAAGGGGTAAATGCCCCCGAGCGCTACAGGGATACAAGAAAGACGCGAAAACACTTCACGCGCTTGCGCATTTTTACATTTACTTAATAAAACCTACCACTGACAAAATATGATAATGTAAATTTATTTTAATAATTCATGTATGTTATGTAAAGATGTATGCGAACAACAGACGCATTTAAAAATTTCGTTTTCGTCGCGATACCATGAAGCAAATTAAGCAGCATTTCTCCCGCGAGTAAAACTTCGCGAGGAAAAATTAAATATCGAGTCGTTGATAAATTGAGAATGGCACGAGGAAACGGTGGCTCTCTTCCGGCCACGTCTATGTCAGAGTGAATCACTCAGTGTGAAAAATGGCGGAACGCCGACGAAGGCGCGAGGAAAAGGGAGCCAGCTAGCTTTACCGTAGTTGAGGTATGGCCGGTTATGTTATGTAAGGACGCCAAAAATATCGCCGAATGAGTGACAAGCACTTGGCCTATTCGGTTGTATTCGTTGTCAGACAAATCAAGGCACACAAGACGATTATTTGCAAAGGTGTGCCGGTTCCCGCCAGGACCAATCCAAGCCAGGTGCAAAACGCATTTGTTAGATCTATACACGAAAATCGTTTGTTTATAGAAAAATATCTTCTCTAGTATAATTAAACATTGAAATTAAAATAAATCTTTTTATCAAACCTAAGGATTTAATCTCTCTCTCCTTAGGTTTAGGAAAATTAAATCGATTACTTCCAAATTAAACCGTGAACAATTTTGACGAAGTTTCTTTAAACTGACTGTCCTTTTAAATATAGCTTTTTTTTGACCAAGTTGAGAACAGTTTTTCCTTAGCGAGAATGTCAGAAGGAATCATTGTTTCTCCTTCATTTTTCAAAATTTTTAATACCATCTACATTTCCAACACTAGGTATAACATCGAAGTTAGAAGTCAAAATTTTGCATTTCAAGATAGTATTCCTTTGTAATCGATCGAAGAATGTGATCATGACAGCTATTTTGAAATTTAGAAACATATTCGCGTGCAACTCAAATATTCCGGTTCTCTTATTAGATTAACTAAATTTTACATCGCACACGACGGATCCAAAAATCGCCTGACACTCGTAAACTAACGACAGCAAAATCTAGTTCTGACGATGCACGACGAACTTCATGTCCGACTGTCAATCGCAGCGGCTGGTTTGGCATAGTTTGAATCCAACGAAAAAAAAACTGAAGGTTGTGAAAATTAGTTTGTACTTACAACTTCTAACAGAAAATATTCACAAAGAGAGAGAGTAACATCTGATTTTCGTAAACCGAAGTAAATTATAACAAGCAAGCGAAAACAACGACAAATTTATCTTTAATTTAATTATATAATATAATGCGAGGTACTATGTACTACTGTACAGCACATTGCATTTTCAAAATGTAATATTTTTTAACACAAATTTATAACAAAAAAGAAATAATATTATCAATTTCACGTTTGGGTAATTATAT